>NC_056729.1:729330142-729462660 GCF_019279795.1 Protopterus annectens
TTCATTTACATATGTGGATATACTCAGAACAGGCCTGTAAACAGCACCTTGTTTTACATATGTGCATATAGACAGAACAGTCAGGCAAACAGCGCCTTCTTTTAAATATGTGGATATACACAGAACAGTCAGGGAAACATCACCTTCTTTTACATATGTGGATAGACACAGAGCAGTCCTGCAAACAGCACCTTCTTTAACATATGTGGATATACACAGGAAAGTTAGGCAAACACCACCTTCTTTTACATATGTGGATATATACAGATCAGTCCTGCAAACAGCACCTTCTTTTACATATGTGGATATACACAGAACAGTCCTGCAAGCGTCACCTTCTTTTTCATTTGTGGATATACAAAGAACAGTTCTGCAAACAACACCTTCTTTCACGTATGTGGATATACACAGAACTGTCCTGCAAACAGCACCTTCTTTTACATATGCGGATAGACACAGAACAGTCGTTCAAACAGCACCTTCTTTTACATATGTGGATATACACAGAACAGTCAATCAAACTGCACCTTATTTTACATATGTCTATATACGCAGAACAGTCCTGCAAACAGCACCTTATTTTACATATGTGAATATACTCAGAACAGTCCTGCAAGCAGCACCTTCTTTTACACATGTGGATATACACAGAACAGTCCTGCTAACAGCACCTTCTTTTACATATGTGTATATACACAGAATAGTCCTGCAAACAGCACCTTCTTTTCATATGTTGATATACACAGAACTGTCCTGCAAACAGCACCTTATTTTACATATGAGGATATACACAGAACAGTTTGGCAAACAGCACCTTCTTTTACATATGTGGATATATACAGATCAGTCCTGCAAACAGCACCTTCTTTTACATATGTGGATATACACTAGTGGCGGCTGGTGACTTCACATTAAAGGGGGACTGTAGGAGACAGCTGCATGGGTGGGGCCAATTGGAAGGGGTGTGACCAACTAGAAAGGTTGGAGCTAAGATCAAAACCACAACAACTGGAACTTTAATTGAATATGCTGCCCTGGGTGCAAAACCGTCATTACGAGAGTCCAATCAAGACAAAATGAAGTGTAGAAGAAAAACTATTTCAATGCACTGGCTACATGACAACTTACTTAATATCTAGATGGAAACACAAAGTTTGTCAGGCCTGAAAAAATAAATTGCTTTTTAAATAAATTACTGGAATGCCAGTCAAAATCAGGTATAAAATAAAACAAGCAGCACTCAGCTCAAACCACTTCTCATTGCACTGCAGTTCTAATTATAATTTATATTCAGATGTATAAAATTACCAAGTAACATGCTGAAAGTAGCAATCTCTGTGATACCCCCACTTGTAAAAATGTTTCTTATCCAAAAATGTCCTGCTGCCTAATAACAACTATCTCTTGTTTCATGGGGAACACATGATCAAAGTAAAAAATGGACAGCGAAGAAGAAACAAGCTCTAGATAAATTGCTTAAAGGATTACTGCACAAGTTATGGACCACACATGATAGATTGACATTCTGTTTAGTTTACGGGTAAAGCCTGCAAAGATAACTACAAGTCTCCAACAAATGTAATGAGCCTCTGAAAATACTGTAATCCTGTCCTTTATTTCAAATACTGTCATATGCATTTCAATACCTAAGGTTAATATGTTATCTAGTTATGTAAATATTCTCTGCATGGCAACAATGAAAAGGCTTTCAATGTTGGTAATTCTTTAACAGTATGCTTATTAAAGCTTACTTGCATCTTACAATCTCTGACAAGCTTACCTGATAATAAAGCATTGCTACTTTAATACAGAGCAACAGGGCACTGCAACAGCATGTATTTTCTGAATAATAAGAAGCATAAATCAACAGTATAAAAATATGACAGAAAACTAGAACATTCTGCAAAATCAAGGACAGATGAAAAGCCGCGGTCGTACTTGTGGTCTACCTTGGATGGGGGAATACTCTGCACAATTACACTGCATAACTGCTCCTTGCCTTGCTTGGACTCATCCAGAGCCACTACAATGGGGAGTGGGGTGCAACAAGTAGGTCACAGTTTGAAATGTCTCTGGCTGACGGTGATGGCTCTGGCACTCATATCTCTCAACCTCAGAGCAAGAAATCTGGACAAAGCCATACATAAAACTGGGACACAGGCCCAAAAATAAAGACAATGTTTAAATATTGCTCTTATAAACTTAGAAAGATAATAGAATAGTTGTAGGTCTTGCATTAGTATGAATTTTTGAAGATATGAAATCTGAAACTCAAATGTCTGCCATTATTTTCTAACTTCAGTCTTTAATGATTTGCTACTTATTTGCCAGAAAAACCACAATTTTATGAAAAACAGACCAAAAATGTTATGCAAAAATATAAAATTGCCACACAATACAGCTGGGAACCTGTCAAAGAAGGGACACCTTTTTAAAATTAGTACTGTTAACTTGAGCAGCTGACAAAATAAGATCATCTACATGCATTTCTGAAATAAAAGTAATCTATAACTCTGATCATTACAGTTATTTATGATTGTAAACCTTCCACGTTTTCTTCCAAAATTGCCATTTTGCAGAAGGATTATTAGGGGGAGAGCAACATTTTGAGCCAAAATTGGGGACAGTTGAGAGGTTTGGATATTCCTAATTCTATAAAGTAATTTATTTGCACGTACCTCTCAACCTCTTAATGCAGGAAATCTGGACAAGGCCAAATATATTGGGGGAACATGCAAACAGTACTAAAAATTGCTCTTGTATAAACTTAAGATAGTTGATAGTATAACAGGTCTTGCTTTAACATGCATTTTTCTGAAGGTCATGATGTCTGAAACTCAATGTCTGTCATTATTTAGTGACTTCATTCCTAAATAATTTGGCAGAAAACCACAAATTTTATGAGGAACAAACCAAAAATAAGAAGCAAAAATCTATTAATTCTGCAAAATTCTGGACAGTTGAGAGGCATATTTCAACCAGGGCTGTCTGAGTTTGCTGCCCCCCCCCCCACAAAATCATGGTCGAATGTAGCATCCCCCCTGCAGCCATTCCAATGTCCCATTCCTTGGTTATTTTGCCCCATTTGCCATAAACATTGTAATGTGCATACTGCTTTACTTCTACAATGATATGGATTTCATTTAAAAGTTTTATTTTATATTTTACAGCATAAACCCTAATAGATATCTGCTAAACAAAGCAATGCAGTCTCACAATGAAAATAGACTTAGCATTAAAACTTCTCTGCCCTTGAAACTCACATTCATTGAAACAGCATTGAAACCCACATTCAAAGAAAATACATTTTGCCAGTGGCAGATAAAGATTAATTATGAGCTGTTTTCAAATCATAGGCCCCTTGAACATGAAACACACACATGATCTTTGATGGTTGGAGTTAAGTCCCTTCCCTATCTGGACTACCTAATTGAGCAGTCTGGAGCTCAGGAATGCCTGAGCATGGTGATTGGAGTTCTGGTCTGCCTAACACAGCAACCAGGAACTAAGCACGCATGCTCAGAGTCCGAGTTTTTTTTTTATTTTTATATGTTCTACGGGATGGTGGGGGGACCGGGGACTTTATTTTATGCACAGATGGGGGACCCATTTTACAGGTGGGAGGGCTGCAGTCCTGCATTCCTATAGCACGAGCTGCCCCTGATATACACAGAACAGTCCTGCAAACAGCACCTTCTTTTACATATGTGGATATACACAAAACAGTCCTGCAAGCAGCACCATCTTTAACATATGTGGATATACTCAGAACAGTCCTGCAGACAGCATCTTCGTTTACATATGTGGATATACACAGAACAGTCCTGCAAACAGCACCTTCTTTTACATTTGTGGATATACATAGAACAGTCAGGCAAACAGCAACTTCTTTTACATATGTTGATATACACAGAACAGTCCTTCAAACAGCACCTTCTTTTACATATGTGGATATACACAGACCAGTCCTGCAAACAGCACCTTCTTTTACATATGTGGATATACACAGAACAGTCCTGCAAACAGCTCCTTCTTTTACATATGTGGATATACACAGAACCGTCCTGCAAACAGCACCTTCTTTTACATATGTGGATATACACAGACAGTCCTGCAAACAGCACCTTCTTTTACATATGTGGATATACACAGAACAGTCCTGCAAACAGCACCTTTTTTTATATATTTGGATATACACAGAACAGTCCTGCAAACAGCACCTTTTTTTACATATGTGGATATACACAGAACAGACAGGCAAATAACACCTTGTTTTACATACGTGGATATACACAGAACAGTCCTGCAAACAGCACCTTCTTTTACATACATGGATATACACAGAATAGTTCGGCAAACAGCACCTTCTTTTACATATGTGGATATACATAGAACAGTCCTGCAAAGAGCACCTTCTTTTACATATGTGGATATACACAGATCTGTCCTGCAAACAGCACCTTCTTTTACATATGTGGATATACACAGAACAGTCCAGCAAACAGCACCTTCTTTTACATATGTGGATATACATAGAACAGTCCTGCAAAGAGCACCTTCTTTTACATATATGGATATACACAGATCTGTCCTGCAAACAGCACCTTCTTTTACATATGTGGATATACACAGAACAGTCCTGCAAACAGCACCTTCTTTTACATATGTGGATATACACAGAACTGTCAGGCAAACAGCACCTTCTTTTACATATGTGGATATGTACAGAACAGCCAGGCAAACAGCACCTTTTTTTACATATGTAGATATACATTGAACAGTCATGCAAACAGGACCTTGTTTGCTCCCCAACTGTCCGAGTAAAACTGGATTCTCAGAAAAAAAACAGGGAGGTATTGAACTAGTAATCAAACTGGCGGTTGTTCCAAATGAAGACTAGCAATGGTGTCCACCTGCTTTGAACATTTAGTTTCAGGCAGAAGCACCACAGGCGTTTATAGGTTCATAGGTTCATAGGCTGGTACTAGGCTATCATCCCTAGGGCCTATGCAAGCCTAGCCATAACAATTCCCTTCATATTTCTTCCCACAATATTTACTTCTCTTGACTCCTGTCTAGCAGGGCAACTGACATGGTCCCTGGGGTGAATTTCCTATCTCCCGTCCAATCATCAAGGTTCCTTTTGAAGAAGGCCAATGAGGCCCTCTGCTTAACATGTAAGGGCAGTCTATTCCAGAGTATGGGGAGTCTCTGTGTCAGGAACCTACCCCTCCAGCTTGTTTTGTTCATTATGATGACAAGGTTTAGATCCCTGGAGCATGTGGCTCTGAGGGATTGGGATTTCTTTAAGTGGAGCATGTCCAACAGCTCAGGGTTTGACATGGCTTTGTATGTTCGCCTCTGAGTAGATGATATGCCACAGAGTATAGCTGGAGTTTTTTTAGACGGTCAGCATATGGATTCTGCTTTAGGCCTGTGATTCTTTTAGTGAGGTATTTCTGTGGCCTTTCCAGCTGTTGCAGATGTGTTGGGAGGAACATACCAAATGGGGCATTATACTCTATAATGGGTCTAATGAGGGATAAGTACAGTGGGACAATGACCTTTTTTTTTCTGGATGAAAATCCCTTAGTGATGAGGTGTGCCACATAGAAGGATTTCCTGACTGTTGTGGTGATGTGATTATTGAAAGTGAGACCACTGTCCACCTGTGTCCCTAAGTCTCTCATCACACTTTCGATGTTTAGTGTCCTGCCACCTATGTGGTAATTCATGGGTACATGTTTTTTTCCAAAGAGGACAACTATACATTTCTTGGCATTAAGCTTGAGCCCATGGCTCTGGCACCAGGCATCTGTTTCTGTAAGGCCCTTTTGTAGAATATCCACATCATTTGGGGATTCAATAATGGCTCCCAGTTTGCAGTCATCTGCAAACTTTGTTAGCCATAGTCCCTTAGTGTTGGCCTGCACTTCAGAGAAGTAGATGGCAAACAAGAGTGGTCCCAGGACTGAACCCTGAGGTACTCCACTTGTCACTTGTCTGGAGCTGGATTTGGAGTCGGCTACTTTTACAGTCTGGGTTCTGTCACTAAGCCATTTGGCAACCCATCGAGTGATGTAGGGATTTATGCCCAGCTTAGTAAGTTTATCTATGATTCCAAATTGGGTGGGGACCAGTGTTTGAAGGTTGCCAATGTCTTTGTTTATAAGTTCCATGATTATGCGTTCCATGCCCTTCCAGATCAGGCTTGTCAGACTGATGGGACGGTAGTTCCCGGGATCCAAGGCTGATCCTCCTTTGTGGAGTGGGATAATTATAGCTGTGTGCCACTCAGTGGGCATGAAGCCTGAGGTGAGGCTATGATTAAACATGACACTTAGGTGATGATCCAATTCATTTTGTAGTTCATGTAGTACACAGCCTGGGATGTCATCTGGTCCCATGGATGCTGTATTCCTAGCTTTGGAGAGTGCAGTTTCTACCTGTGTGGCTGTGATTATTGGAATTTGGCAATGCTTTGGTATTGAGATGGGTCCTTTAGGGGGTGAGAGGGGGGTGAAGTTGGCACTAAATCAATCTGCCAGGATATTGGCAATATCCTTGGGATCAGTATATTTAATGCCATTCTGTTGTAGCTCAGAGCAGATCTGAGCATTGCCATTTAGATTCTTGACATAACTATAGCATGCCTTGTGGTTGTTTTTGGAATCTTTGACAATTTTATTTTCATAACTAGCTTTTGAGGATTTTATGAGGGATCTCAGCTTCTTACTGAGACTGGTGAGGGAGTTTTTTGCATCCTGGGATTTTCCTCTTTTCTGCAACAGTTTCTTCCTTCTCTTGTATAGTTTGTTTATAGCAGGGGACTACCAGATTGGCTTCCTTTTTTTGAAGAAGAGCATCTTGGTTCTATTTGGGATGGCACGATTCATGCACAAGTGGATGTGATTGTACAGTGCCTTAGTGCAGGATTCTGCAGTCGAACGTCTAGATCCCGTCTGCGTAGGTGTTGTGAAGTTTGTCACTTCTGACTTCAGTAGCATGAAGTTGGCTTTGGAGAAGTTTTTTAAGGAGGTTTCCTTACTGGGGGGTGGGGGTGGGATATGGATGTCAAAGGTGATTTGCTTATGGTCAGACCTGACCAACGAGGGGGTGACCAATGGTGTGGAGCATCTATCTCCCATGTTGGTAATGACCAGGTCTAGGATATTGGAGCCTCTGGTGGGACAATGGATTAGTTGATCCAGGGCGTTGGAATTTATGAATTCCAAGAACTGTTGGGAAAAGGAGTTGGTACCCGAGTAGTTTTCCCAATTAATGGCAAGGTATTTGAAATCACCCAATATTAGGGTGTTTGGTTGTATCTTAATATTTTCCAGTATGTTTAGAAAGATGTAATGAGAATCTTGGGGCATGGTGGGGGATCTCTAGCAAGCTACAATTTGGATTGCAGTCTTACCTAGTGTTAGTTGCACCTGGAGTATTTCAGATGCATTGTGTTGGGCAACTAGCCTGGAGGTGTGAATATCCTTGGTGAATATGGACACTCCTCCAACTTTATTGTTTCGGTCTTGGTTTTGTGGCCAAAAAGTGTGGTAAGAATTGTAGCCTGGTATTGCAGGGGTGCTCTCTGGAGCCTTGAATCAGGTCTCAGTTGCTGCACAGATATCGATGTTCTCCATTTTTAGGAGTGCCTCGAGAGAGTTCATTTTGAGGTTTATACTTCTAGCATTGAGTAGCATTACCTTCAGATTTTGCATGCTTGTATCTGTTATGGTGGTGGTTTTATCCTTTGAACCTTGCCTAAAAAAGGCACTATAGGGGTGGCAAGAGCTTTAACCAGTAACCTGAATCCCAGGGGTGACAGGTGCAGACTATCTCTGGAAAAGCATAATGGTTTGTTGAGCATGTCTTCCCAGGCAGACAAATACTGGATCCCCTTTGAATGACAGCAGAAGCTTAGCCAATTGTTGAAGTCAATCATTTTGTCCTTATACTGTGGTATCATTCTGGGGAAGGCAGGATGCTACTCAGGGATAGGGTCATACCTGCCTGGGTCACATGATCCAAGAGCTCTTCCATGTCTCTTTTCATGTAGTCCAAGGAGGTACGTCTCAAGTCATTCACTCCAGCATGGACAATTTCAGAGTCGTATTTGTACTTGTTGTGGAGTGACTTGAGAGCATGCGTTATGTGGTGGATCCTGGCACCCGACAGGCAGCTGACAGTAATTTTCTCCTTGTTCAGCCTGGTGAGTGGGACATCAGTGTGCCTGACTATAGAGTCACCTATGACTAAAGTGTTGGGTTGTTTTTACACTTGTTCCTCTCTTTAGTAACTTCTATTCCATTCCATATTGTCTGGGATTGAAACTGTTGTCTCCTGTCACAGATATTGCAAGACTTTGTCCATCTGAGAAAAGATACAAGCTCCATCTAACATTTGGATTTTAAGCTGACCAGGGTACAATAAATTAGATTTATGATTCTTTTCTTTTAATAACTTCATCAATTGCAGCCATTGTTTGTGATGGCCTATTATTTGTTGGAAATAGTCATTATCAAAATGCACCTTGCAACCAAGTAACTGAGGAACCTTCTTTCCCAATGCAGCTTTTAATACCTTTTCTTTTTGCTGAAAAGACAAAAACTTAATTATCACAAGGCATGGAAGGGAATTTTGCTGAGGCAGCAGAGCCAAAGATCTATGAGGCATTTCCAAGTTTATCTTAGAAGACAGCTTCAGCCCTAAAAATATGGGAATCCAAGCCTGCAAAAATTTTAACGAATATCTGGAGGTTGTTTCTAAGGCCATGATTCTCATGGTCATCCAATTTGGTAAGTAAGGATTGGGAGAAATCAAGGAGAAAAGATATTTTGTACTCTGCCTCCTCCAGCCTTAACTTTAATGACTGTGTGTCTTAGCTTCCAGTAAGTCCATGAGGTCAGTCATCTCTTTAACTACCATTCTCCAGGTTCACCATAAGTGGGTATATCCACCCCAACCCATGCCCAAATCCATCCTGTCCAACTCAAGCTGCTCCAACACAAATGTCAGAATATAACATCCCCACTTTCTTCATCCCTGGGCAAATCAAAAACAGCAGCAAAACCAACCATCTTTTAATGCTAAATATTAATATTAGAAGTATCAAAAATAAAATACCTGAACTCCAGGCCACAATAGCACACTACTCCCCAGACATAGTTGCTTTAACAAAAACCTGGCTAAATAAAAACTTAGCTATCTCAGAAGTTCTTCCTACCAGCTACAATATCATTAGACAAGACAGACCACTTCGTAAAGGGGGTGGAACTGCCTTACTGTACAAGTCAAACTTAACTGTCCGTCAATTACCAAACTCTTACCCCTCCCCCAATAATTGGGACATACTTATCTCACAACTTCAACTTCACCCTAAAAAGGTCATCACCACAATTGTGATCTATATTCCACCTGGTAATACACCTGCTAGCCTTGAAGACTTCTTATCCTGGTGTTCTTCCACATACTCACAAGAAACCCTTATTCTAGGGGACTTCAACCTAGATTGGTTCACCTGTATATCAGAACCACCAAGTAATCTAATAAATCTCCATGGCTACCAGCAGCTAGTCCAAATTCCAACTAGATGTGATAAAAATCTAGAAGGAATCCATCCTTGACAGGGTCCTAACTAACAACCCCACATTGTACCCTCACACAGGCAGTCTCCCAGACACCTTAAGTGACCACAACATAATATACTTTATACATAGTAGAACAAGCATATGCAAAACCACTAACTATATATCCACTAGAAACACAAAAAAATTATCTCCTGAGGTCCTCAACACTTTACTCTGTAACTGTGACTGGACCCCCCTAAAAACCCTCCCACTTGACCCGGCTGTAGCATATTTCAACAAAACATTTCTACAACACCTAGACACTGTAACTCCATTGTGCAAAATCAAAGTTAGAATCTCTACAAACCCCTGGCTCAGTAAAGAAACCAAACAAATCCTCAAGTCCAGAGACACCGCCTGGCTTTACTATCAAAACAACAAAGAAACACAAAGCCTAACTAAGTACCAAGAACTGCACAACGGTGCAAAAAAATGCATTAGGCTGGACAAAAAATCCTACTACACAACATTACAAACTAAATACCAACACAACCCGTAAAAATTTTGGAAAAATGTAAACCAGCTACTAAAATCTACCCAAAAGGCTACCCCCAAACCAACCATCCCTGACACTAAAGTTCCCATCGAAACACTATTCAACTCCCACTTTGTGAACTCAATTCTATCCTTAGTATCACAGGACAGTTCCTTCCTCACTATCCCCCCAACACAAATAACACTAATACAAGCTTTACCCTCAAAACAGTTTCCACCACTTCAATCAAAAGCATGCTCTCCAAACTAAAAACCTCATCAACAGCAGCCGACCTACTCCCCAGCTATTTCTTGAAACTCACAGCAGATGCTATTGCTATCCCAGTCTCCACTCTCATAAACAGATTAATTGTTGAAAACTATGTGCCCAAACTCTGGAAAATATCCTATGTTACACCCATACATAAAGGCGGGACCTCCACTGAACTTAATAACTACAGACCCATTGCTTTACTCTCCCCCTGGCCAAAATCCTAGAAAAATGCATCCATACCCAGATGCTGAACTATCTCCTAGACAGCAACATCCTGTCACCTACTCAGCATGGTTTCAGACCTGCCCATAGTACCATTACAGCCCTCTTCTGCTTCACAGACACAGTAAACCATCTCAAAAATGAAGGCCTACAAGTGTCAACTCTTTTTTTTGGATATGTCCAAAGCATTTGACACAGTCTCACACCAAATCCTGCTAAACAAACTAAACCAATATCATCTATCAAATTCCACTCTTACCTGGTTCCAAAGCTACTTAACTGACAGGTACCAAGCTGTGAAATGGGAAAATTCTCTCTCTCCTCAGCTGCCCATAACTATAGGAGTCCCACAGGGTTCTATCTTAGGACGACTACTATTCACAGTCTTCACAAATGACCTCCATACCTCCACACAGCATGCATCTATAATTCAGTATGCAGATGACACTACCTTAATCTGTGCTGCACAAAACATTCCCACCCTCCTGCAACCAACTCAACTAGCATTCTCTGACATTGAAAACTACCTTACCAAAGCCCAACTTATCCTCAATCCAAAGAAAACTTAGCTTATGATTATAACCAGTTCTAACAAAAACACTAGCAGTCAATTCACTATCTACTCCACTAATGCTACTCCAATTGCTCCAGTGGCACAGGCTAAGCTATTGGGAATAACCATAGACTCCCACCTAAAATTTGATAGTCATCTCAACTTAACTATTAAAAAAGTACATGCCAAACAGGGGTCGCTCTACCGTATCAAACCATTTCTTACCAACAACACAAGATCAGCCATTGCTCGCTCCCAACTTCTATCCACCCTACTCTATGCATCTCCCATTCTGACTAATCTCAACAAAACTGAACTAAGCAAAATGGAAGCCTGCTATAACAGAATTGCCCGATTTGCTGCAAATTGCTCATATAGAACTCATCACTGTACTGCTTTCAGACAGCTCCACTGGCTTGAACTGCCCAACCTCCTAACCTACAATCAGCTCTGCCTCTGTCATTATATCTATTACCTCCCCAATAAGTGTCCTGCCCTCAAAAACCTAGTACAACATCACTCAGCCAACAGGCCTCTTAGATCATCAAGCAAACAACTACTAGAAGTCACCAACAGCTACAATAGCTTTGGAGATGCACTATATAGTAGTTCAGTGGCTAAAAAATAGAACACTGTCCCTACAAGCATTCAAAACACATCATCAAAAGCCTCCTTTAAAGACCTCATCAGGCAACATCTCAAGGAAAGTTGGCAGTGCCATGATTGCTCCCCAGGCTAGTGAAAGCGGATAACACATACATACAAAATCTAGAGCACTTGATGATAGTTTTCAATCTTACTCTCATACACTGGCTAATCTACAATGTATGTACTGTACCTGTGTACTATGTATGTGTTCTACCTATGTTCCAAATTTCAGCTGTACACCACAAATCTATTATTTACCTTTATTTTTAAAATTTATTTTTTTTTGTTTGTTCTCTCCACTGTAACTGTTTATGTGCCGCATACCACTGCAAAAACATGTCTCCTGTAATTTGTGTGTATACTGATCATGTCTAAATAACTAAATGTTTCTGTAAGTTTTCTTTGTGGAGCTTTTCTCCCTGGGCCTCTGCTGAAAAAGGGCCTTTTCGGCACAGTCAGACACGCCCGGTTAACAAATGTAAAATAAAAATAAAATAAAAATAAATTCTTATTCTGATGTACTTGTTCCTGCATAGAAGACTGGTATGAGGACAAGGATAATGATAGATACATCAATTTAGCAAACTCTGTGTCTGATTCTGCTGGAATTTGTGATGTTTTCACCTCTTTGGACATCTCTGTTTTATCAACAAGCATGCAGAGATTTCCACTGTCTCTGCCTGATCATCCACCTCACCGGAAGAGGCCCACAGCTAGTTCAGATTTGTTTTTGCCTTGGGAGATACTTGCTTCCTCAGTGGCATCATTGTGGGTAGGTAGAAAAAAAGAAATCAGAACATCTCAGAGGCAGTTAAATGAATTCAGGATAATGTTATGATAAAGATTTTTTAATAAATTGCACTCAGCTGTCACTCACTGTGCTCACATCACTAAAGTGGAACAGGATGTCACCCCATGGTTATTTTAACAGTAAATTTACAATGCTGATTCTCTGAAATGGCTAATTCATAAACTTAATGTTAACACAGCTGGATCTTCTGAATTTAGATATTTCTGTATGCAATGTCCTGGTAAAAGTTATGGATGGATTCATAAACACCTGTATTTAGTACTGATATTGTACTGTGTGTGTGTGTGTGTGTGTGTGTGTGTGTGTGTGTGTGTGTGTGTGTGTGTGTGTGTGTGTGTGTGTGTGTGTGTGTGTGTGACTCATATGATAGTGGGCTATTTTGTATTCATTAATGCTCAGCACTTTGCATCCACCCTCAAAACAAGGGTAAGCAGCACTATATGTTAATGAAGGCACAAGTAGCTGTAGTACATGCTAGCTAAGCAATCTAACATGGTGGGGTTATTCAGAAATTTATAAAGTGAGTGTACAAAGTCTGTACTCCCATTTGTCCTGAAATTCAAAACCCTTTGGAATAGAGGCATGAAGACACTTACTAAAAAAAATATTAGGGGTTCCTGCTGCCATCATTAACCTGCATTTATAAGAAGCTTCAATTCAAGGAGCTGCTGCTACTGCTGGTATACTTCTGCTGAGAAAGAGAAGCGTCTTCAGACCCTGTTTGACTTATGGACTGCATGATACAGAAATTGTACAGCAATACAAGGTGAACAGGGATACACTAGAAGAAATATACAACTTCTTCCTCCCTCATTTGAGGCCCCATGGAAATCATGGCGAACCTATCCCATTGGAAACAAAAGTAGGTGTAGCATTACATACACTAGCAATGCTACAACATACAAGGAGTCACATCTGTTTCCCACACACCCCAGGGGAGAGAGCAACAACTATGCAATAATTCTATGTCACAGCACACTTCCCTGAGGTTCTAGGGACCATAGATTGTGCACACATAAAAGTAAAACCCCACCATGTGAACAGGGAAGGACATATATAAACAAAAAAGGATATCACTCAATTAACTGTCAGGTTATCTGTGATGCCCAAGAAGTCATCTACAATGTGTTCCGTGACTCACCCATGACCTGTACACAAAGTTTACTAGGGGTGACTTTCTACTGGGGCATCTAGGGGGAGGTGCCGGTTATGCACTGGAACCTTGGCTCATGACACCTATGAAAAACCCAATGAGCATGGATACAATGCCTATGCTCAAACTAGGAATATAACAGAATGTGTATTTAGCTGCGCAAATCAAGGTTCTGGTCATCAGAAGATGCCCTGCTGTATGACCTAGCCACCTCTGCTAAAATACTCACAGTCTGTGTCATGTTCCACAATATAATTCTCATGAAACAGCTTCAGCAAACACAACAAGGCTTAGGACCACAGTTCCCAGGACCATAGGCAAGGCTAGCAGATAGAAATGAAGAGTCTGAGGAAGAACCCCCATCTACAGATAGTCCTGGTGGATGTAGGCATGCGCAATATGCCATGGTTCTGGCTAAGAGACAGAGGATAGAGCACAAAATAAGTACCTAAGGGAACAACTAAGATCCTAAGCATATACAAATATTAAAAATGATGCTTGTAAAAGTTCTCAACATTTACTTAACCATGTAATGGCTGTGTTATGTTGGCATTACACAGAGTCAGCCCCCAAGAACACATGCCATAGCTGTAGTATTGACAAAATAAGCGTAGAACCTGTTAAAAAAGAGAGCTATATAAATTATTACACTCATATGCAAATAGTAATGTTACTAAGATGAAACATGGCTCAACTGCACAACAATGTCAGGATTACCTCATGACTGATTTAAGCAATACAAATATATGATTCTGCCCAATACTGTGCACCACACATTTTACTTCACCAATATGCACAAACCAGCATTGAGCAGGTGAATGTTAGCATCATATGAACAAGTATAGCCATAAGCAATAAATAAATATCTAGTATGACTGCATTACTAAGAATAATACAATACAAAAAAATATGAGTGTCAATAAGTACATAATGAGTCATTTACAACTGAGCAGGATAAAGATATATAAAAATATTTTTCTGCAAAAAATTAGATTAGAGCAAGCATTCATGTAAGCAAGTATTAGCTATCCATTCTGTGTATCAGACATACAGGCAATCCTAAGTCACAAAGAAATGTGTGTGTGTGTGTGTGTGTGTGTGTGTGTGTGTGTGTGTGTGTGTGTGTGTGTGTGTGTGTGTGTGTGTGTGTGTGTGTTTGAGGAGGTATGGGCAAGATGATTTTTAATGAGTGTGGGTCTGCATGAACAAAATGAAAGCACTTGTGCTAGCAACATGTCCTGATATCTTGGACAGGTGTGAGCTGCACATGGTAGACTAGTCAGTTCAGCATCGTCACCGCCAACCATGAGAACTACCTCAGCCAGGAGTTGCAATGCTAGTCCCATGGCCCTGGCTAGAAGTCAGGGTGCAACATGAACTTAAACAATGTCTGCTGGACAAGCTCTCATTGGTACTACCTCCATGACCACTACCATATCTGGGTGTGGACACCTCAATAACTGAATGAGCAGTTGAAGTAGTACCACTAGAGGAGCAGAATCTGGTACAGTCATGTCAGCTAACACCTGACAATGTACTGGCTTTCTGGCCACACAGATACTGACCCTCCCCCAGAAGACCTTCCCCTGCAGACACTGCCCAATCAAGTATGTCATTCATCCTGTCAAATGTCACTCACATAGTTTAGACTTGCACGTCAGACTTCAAAACATGCAGTACACAAACTATTTGCTCTATCTGCTCAATGTTAGAAGTCTAAATCTCAAGATGCACTTTATTTTATTTATTATTTATTTTACATTTGTTGACCGAGAAAGTCCGACTAGGTATATGCCCATTTTCAGCAGAGGCCCAGGGAGAAAAGTTCTATATTTTCAGATGTATGAGATTTACATAATATAAGAGTACAATCTAGCATATCAGATGAAAGAAGAAACAGTATAATTATAGTAAAGACAGTTCAACAGGAGAAATGACCTATATGTCAGAGTATATCACAAGGAAAGCTCCATATATTCAGACAAGCAAAATTTCACACAATATAAGACTATAATCTAGCATTTCAGAGGGGGAAAAAACAGCATATTTATAGCAAAGACACAGTCTGACAGGTAATGGCATATGTCAGAGTATAATAACAATATAAGGTGCAAGACATTTCCCTAGTAGTATTAATTTCTTACATAGAGAAAAGAGTAAACCTCGCACTGCAATCATCTGATAGTTAACGGATATGAAATAGTAATGAAATACCGATAACCTGTTGACAGCAAATAGTAGAGCTGGCAGCTAATTAGTGGTACAGGAGAAAGGGGGATTAATTGGGGTATTCCCTAAAATGCTAATTCCACCTAAAACACAGCTTTTCAGCACTTCTGTGGATCCCTAGTGATATCTGCATTGCTTACTGTACTTATTTCCTTGTTTCACTTGAAAGAAAGTTACTGTTTGTCATTTTTGCATTTAAGTTACCTGTAACACATTGCATTTAAGTTCATAGGTTCATACTAGGCTATCTGCCCTAGGGCATTTATAAGCCTAGCCAGAGTGTGTTTGGCTTTCGCCACCCATTTTAAATTAATTTTGCTATGCCCTTTTTTGAGGTTAGTATACTGTGCCTCTGTCTAACAGTGACACAGAAGTGATACCCGGGGTAAACCTATGATCTCCCATCCACTCATCAAGATTCCTCTTGAAGAGAGTCAATGAGGGACTCTGCCTAACCTGGACTGGGATTTTATTCCAGAGTGAAGGGAGCCTCTGGGTTATGAATCTGTCCCTCCAGCATGTCCTATTTATTTCAGTGTCGAGGTTCGAGTCTCTCGAGCGCGTAGCTCAATGGGATTTAGATTTTCTGAGGTGCAGCATGTCCATTAATTCTGGGTTGGACATGGCTTTATACGTCAGGCACAGATCGCCTCTGAGCAGGCGGTATGCCACTGAGTAGTGCTGGAGTTTCTTTAACCGGGCAGCATATGGCATCTGTTTGAGCCCTTTGATCCTCTTGGTGAGGTACTTTTGGGGTCTTTCCAGTTGCTGCAGGTGTCTGGTAAGGTACATCCCAAAAGGGGCATTGTACTCAATTATGGGCCTGATGAGGGATGAGTAAAGAGGCATGATGACCTCCCCTGATCTAGATGTGGATCCCTTCATGATTAGGTGGGCTATATAAAATGTTTTTCTAACCACTTTGGCCACGTGGTTGTCAAATGAGAGATTGCTATCAACTTGGGTCCCCAGGTCCCTAATTAGTTCTTCTGTACTTATTGGATTACCACCTATGTGGTAATTTGTGGGCAAAAGGGGATGACTATACACTAACACAAGCACTCAGGTCACTCCAAGGCAAGTACAAATATGACTCAGTCATTGTCCATGCTGGTGTGAATGAACTGAGATGTACCTCCCTGGACTACATGGAAAGAGACATAGAGGAGCTCTCTGAGCATGTAGCCCAGGCCGGTATGACTCTGACCTTGAGTAGCATGTTACCCTCACCAAGAATGATGCCACAATATGAAGACAAGATGATCAATTTCAACAATTGGCTTAAGTATTGGTGTCATTCAAAGGGGATCCAATGCCTGTCAGCCTGGGATGACATGCTCGACAAGCCACGATGCTTTGCTAGGGACGACTTGCACCTGTCACCCCTGGGCTTTCGGATATTGGCAAAGGCTCTTGCTACCCCCATACTGCCTTTTTTAGGCAAGGCTCAAAAGACAAACCCAACTCCATAGGTATCACAAGGGATAAGAAACTAAAAGTAATGCTACTCAACGTCAGAAGTCTAAACCTCAAGATACACGCACTCGAAACTCTCCTTAGCATGGAGAACATCGATATCTGTGCAGTAACAGAAACCTGGTTCAAGACTTCCGAGAGCACCCCAGCACTATCAGGTTATACCTCATATCATGCTTTTTGGCCCCAAAACTTGGACCGAACCACAAAAGGAGGGTGAGTATCAATATTCATCAAAGATACCCACACCTCCAGGTTGGTGGCACAGCACGAAGCATCAGAGACTATCCATGTGCAACTAACAGTGGGTAAAACTGCCTTCCAGTTTATAGCCTGCTACAGACCACCCTCCCAAACCCAGGAACCCCACTCGGCCATCCTGAGAACACTGGAAAATATGAAGGTCTCTCCAAACACCATTATATTGGGCAACTTCAACTACCCAAACATAGACTGGGAGCATTACTCTAGCTCCAACACCCTAGTCCAAAGGTTCCTAGAATTTATAAACTCAAATGCTATGGAACAACTTGTTACCACTCCCACAAGAGGGAAAAACATACTGGACCTGATCATCACCAACATGGGGACTCTATGCTCCAGACCAGAAGTGTATCACTCACCGGTAAGATCAGACCATAAACTAATCTCACTGGATATTCACATCCCAACCCCACCCCCTGCCCAGAAAGCCACAGTGAAAAACTTCTCTAAAGCAAATTTCACACTCCTCAAAACTGAGGTGGAATCCTTCAAAGACCCCGGGCTTGTGGAAAATGCGGCCCAGACTGCAGAATCCTTTATAAAAGCATTCTATGAACACCTTCAGGAATGCATGGATCATGCAATCCCAAATAAAACCAAGACCCAATCCTCCAAAGGCAGACGTCCTGTCTGGTGGACCCCAGCCATAAACAAACTACACAATAGAAGGAGGAAGCTACTACATTTTAGAGCAAAATCCCAAAAAGGGAAGGCATCTCTCATCAGTATTAGCAAAAAACTATAGGCACTCATAAAATTGTCTAATGCCAGCTTAGAGAGAAAAATTGCACAGCAGACTAAGGATAATCACAAGGCTTTCTTTAGTTATGTTAGGAACCTGGGTGGGAATTCCCAGATATGCTCAGAATTAGTCCAAAATGACAAAAAATACACCAAACCCACAGACATTGCCAACATCCTAGCTGACAGGTTCAGTGCAAATTTCTCCCCCCCTTCCCACCAAAAGGGCAAATATCTATCCCAGTAGAGTGCTGCCCCCCTGACATCTCAGATGCTCAAGTAAGAGCCGCCCTCTCCAAAGCAAAAAACACAGCATCAATGGGACCAGATGGTGTCCCGGGCTGCATCCTACATGAACTCCCACATAACACAAATACTTGCGAGAGATGCAGCTATTTAGCCAAACTGGAGGCTGAGCTCTCTCAACTCAGGACTGGCAAGACCAGACAGGAGGAGAAGGCAACTACACACACCACAAAACCAGCCTCACATAATGCTACCACTCCACTGAATCAAACACATAAACACACAAAGACATACTCGGAGGCTCTGAGTAAAAATTTACCTAAACAGCAGAGGCCTCCAAAGCAGACACCCAAACAACTGCTACCTCAAGACACCCCACAAGCAACACATAAACCACAAAAGCAGTGTGCAAAGCAGTCACAGCCCTTAAGGCCAAATACAACACCAAACATACTTGTCATAGGTGACTCCATAGTCAGACACACTGGCGTCCCACTCACCAGGCTGAACAAGGAGAGGGTCACAGTAAGCTGCCTATCGGGCGCTAGAATCTGCCACATAACACAAGCACTCGGGTCACTCCACGGCAAGTACAAATATGACACAGTCATTGTCCATGCTGGTGTGAACGACTTGAGACGTACCTCCCTGGACTACATGAAAAGAGACATAGAGGAGCTCTCTGATTATGTAGCCCAGGCAGGTATGACCTAACCATGAGCAGTATCCTTCCTTCACCAAGAATGATGCCACAATATAGAGACAAGATGATCAGCTTTAACAATTGGCTTAATGTCTGGTGTCATTCAAAGGGGATCCAGTGTCTGTCTGCCTGGGATGACATGCTTGACAAGCCATGCTGCTTCAAGGGACAGCTTGCACCTGTCACCCTGGGATTCGGATATTGGCTAAGGCTCTTGCCACCCCATAGTGCCTTTTTAGGCAAGGCTCAAATTCTAAACCTACCACCCTAGAAAACAAAATGGGAAGAAACTGAGGGTAATGCTGCTCAATGCCAGAAGTCTAAATCTCAAAATGCACGCACTCGAGGCCCTTCTCAGTATGGAGAACATCGATGTCTGTGCTGTAACTGAAACCTGGTTCAAGGCTCCTGAGAGCACCCTGGCACTATTAGGTTTTACCTCATATCATGCGTTCCGGCCCCAAAACCCGGACCACACCACAAAAGGAGGGTGTATCCATATTCATAAAGGATACCCACACCTCCAGGTTGGTGGCAACGCACGAAGCTTGGAAACCATCCAGGTGCAACTAACCATAGGCAAAACTGCTCTACAGATTGTAGCATGCTACAGGCCACCCTCTCAAACTCAGGAACCCCACACAGCCTTCCTGAAGACACTGGAGGGTATAAATGTATCTCCAAACACCATCATATTGGGTGACTTCAACTACCCGAATATAGACTGGGAACATTACTCAAGCCCTAACTTTCTAGCCCAATGGTTCCTGGAGTTCATAAATTCAAATGCCATGGAACAGCTAGTCACTGTTCCCACGAGAGGAGAAAATATACTAGATCTCATTGTCACAAACATGGGGACAAAATGCTCCACACGAAGTATATCCCTCATTGGTGAGATCTGATCATAAACTAATCTCACTGGAAATCCACATCCGCCCCACCCCAAACAAAAAGACCATAGTGAAGAACTTCTCTAAAGCAAACTTCACACTACTCAAGACTGGTGTAGTATCCTTCAAGGCCCCTGAGCCAGAGGAAACCACAACCCAAGCTGCGGAAGCCCTTACAAATGCCTTCTATGAACACCTCCAGGACTGCATGGATCAGGCAATCCCAAATAAAACCAAGACTCTTTCCACAAAGGGCAAGCGTCCAGTCTGGTGGACCCCAGCCATTAACAAACTTTACAATAAGAGGAGAAAGCTATTACATGATAGAACAAAATCCATAAAGGGAAGTCACCCTGATCATTATTAGTAAAAAATACGAGCACTCATAAAATCAACTAAGGCCAATTTTGAGAGAAAAATTGCCATGGATTCAAAGGACAATCATAAGGCCTTTTCAGCTATGTTAGGAACCTGGGTGGAAACTCCCAGATATGCTCAGAATTAGTCCAAAATGATACAAAAATCACTGAACCCACAGACATTGCCAACATACTGGCAGACAGGTTCAGTGCAAACTTCACCCCTCTCCCCTAAAGGAGAGATAACTATCCCAGCTGAGTGTAGCCTCCCGGACATCTCAAATGTGCAGGTGAAAGCTGCTCTCTCTAAAGCTAAAAACACAGCATCAATGGGACTGGATGGTGTCCCCGGCTGTGTGCTACGAGCTAAATGAGGAATTAACCCGCACATAAGGCCGCTGTTTATTCTCACCCTCTCCTCAGGTTTCGTCCCCTAGGAGTGGCCTTCGGCAACTCTGCTCCCACTCCACAAAGGCGGCCTCACGGACCCTGGTAATTACCGCCCATAAGCTTAACAAGTCTAGTCTGCAAAGCTATGGAGAGGATCATAATGGAGCTCATAAACAAAGATATAGGGGACTTGCAGACATTGGACCCGACCCAGTTTGGCTTTGTCAAGGGAAGATCATGCCTTTTGAACCTGGTCGACTTCTTCGAAACAGTCACCAAGGCCATTGATGAGGAAAGGCAGTCCATACAGCCTACCTTGACCTTGCAAAGGCTTTAATACCCCACTCGGGTATTGTAGAAAAACTTACCAGCTTAAATGTAAACCCATATGTCACAAGATGGGTTGCAAACTGGCTTAAGGACAGAACCCACAGGGTTAGAGTTGCTGGCGCTGTGTCAGACTCCAAGCCGGTCACAAGTGGTGTCCCACAGGGCTCGGTCCTTGGACCCTATTGTTTGGCATCTACTTCTCAGAAGTACAGGCCAGCATGGGAGGACTTTGGGTGAGAAAATTTGCAGGCGACTGCAAACTGGGCGCCATAGTGGAAAGTGCATCGGACACGGATATCCTTCAGAAGGGACTCACGGAAACAGATAGCTGGTGCCAGAGCCATGGCCTGAAGTTAAACGCCAAAAATGTATAGTCATACCCTTCGGGAAAAACAAGGTAACCCCAAGCTACCATATAGGTGGCAATCCACTAAGCACAGAAGAGGTTATCAGGGACCTGGGGACCCAGGTTGACAGTGGCCTTTCTTTTGACACTCACATTGCTAAAGTGGTTAGAAAGACCTTCTACATTGCCCACCTGATCATGAAGGATTCACATCCAGATCTAGTGAGGTCATTGTTCCCCTGTACTCTTCACTTATCAGACCAATGATCGAGTACAATGCCCCATTCGGGATGTATCTCACCAGACATCTGCAGCATTTGGAGAGACCCCAAAAGTTCCTCACCAAAAGGATAAAGGGACTCCAAAATCTGTCATATGCTGCCAGATTGAAGAAACTCCAGCTCTATTCAGTCGCATACCATCTGCTCAGAGGTGACATGTGCCTGACATACAAGGCCATGTCCAACCCGGAATTAATGGACATGCTCCACCTCAAAAAATCCATATCCACCAAAACCACTAGAGCAAGCAACTTAAACCTTAGCACGGATATAAATAGGACATGCTGGAGGGATAGATTTATCACTCAGAGACTCCCTATGCTGTGGAATAAAATCCCGGTCCATGTGAGGCAGAGCACCTCGCTGACTCTGTTCAAGAGAAATCTAGACCTGTGGATGGGAGATCGTAGGTTTACCCCGGGAATCATCTCTGTGTCACTGCTGGACAGAGGCACAACAAACTAATGGGCACAGTATTTTTTCATATAAGGGGTGGCGTAAGCCACAAAAATTTGGGCTAGGCTTATAAATGCCTTAGGGCAGATAGCCTAGTATAAACCTATGAACCTATGAACCTATGATACCATCCCCCATTCAGGAATTATTGATAAACTCACCAAATTAGGCATAAACCTCTATATCACTAGGTGGGTTGCAAACTGGCTCACAAATAGAACCCACAGTGTGAAAGTAGTGGACTCCAAGTCAGACTGCTGACCAGTCATGTGTGGAGTCCCACAGGGATTGGTTATGGTTCCTCTACTTTTCAGAAGTCCAGGCCAACACGGGGGGACTCTGGCTAACCAAATTCACAGATGACTGCAAGCTGGGAGCCATTATTAACTCCTCAAGTGATGTAGACATCCTACAGAAAGGCCTAACTGAGACCAATGACTGGTGTTAAAACCAGGCCCTTAAGCTTAATGCCAAAAAATGCATCATCATCCACTTTGAGAAAAACTCAGTTCCCACTAATTACCACATTGACGGGAGCCCACTGAACACTGAAGGCATTATAAGAGATCTGGGGACCTTCAACCACCACATTGTCACTGTGGTCAGAAAGTCCTTCTATGTGGCACATCTCATTACCAAGGGTTTTGCATCCAGGAAGAAAGAGGTCATCATCTCTATCTACTCTTCAATCATTTGGCCAATCATAGAGTATAATGCACCATTTGGCATGTACCTCACTAGACACATGCAACAGTTGGAAAGGCCACAAACGTACCACAAGAATAAGATCCTTGGCCTTAAACACATGTCCTACATGGACAGACTGAAAAAACTCCTGCTATTCTCTGTCTCAAATCATCTACTAAGAGGCGATCTCTGCTTGACTTACAAAGCTATGTCTGACCCAGTTCTGTTAGAAATGCTACATCTAAAGAAATCCTAATCTCCCCGCACCACACGCTCCAGAGACCTCAACCTCATTACCACAATCAACAGAACATGCTGGAGGGACAAGTTCATAACCCAGAGACTGCCCATGCTCTGGAATAGACTTCCCATACATGTCAAGCAGAGCACTTAACTGGTCATCTTCAAGAGAAATCTTGATTAGTGGATTGGAAATAGAAGGTTCACCCCTTGGATCACTCCAGTGGCTCTACTTGATAGAGGCACTGGGAAATAAAGTCAGGCAGCACGATGCCAGGGCACTTCTATGGGCCAGGGTTGTAAAGGCTCCAGTGGCATTAGCCTAGTACACAACTATGTACCTGTGAGGAATGTTTCTGTGCCTCCATGATGGCCCTACTCATATGTTCCATGCACCTACTAACACCCCAACATCAGGAGGATGGTGGATACCAGGCATCCTCTGTGCATCTCTCACAACATGCCTACAAGGTATGTCACCTTCACAATGGCTAGGGGGGACTCAGATAGCTCTACAACTTGGATTACCACACTATCCTGATCAACTGTGTCACCCTCAGTCTGCTCTATATCTGATGTCTTTGTGTCATGGATTTGTGTACATATACTGATTGTGTCCAAACTCTGGGCGGTGGATGTGGAAGTCACAACATCAGAATAACCCACTCATCCTCAGACTGTGCCTCTTCATCACTGCTATCATCATTAAAGGCTACTGATTTTCTGACATCAGGCAGTAGAAGTTCCACAGTGCTGGTGGCAGGCACACCTATGATAACAAGTAATGAACACAGCAGAGAGAGAGAAACAGAGTAAAAACTAATCAAACTTATGCTATGTAAAAATTAGGTTAAGCAATAATACATACAAATGCAAGTAAACATATACTGAAAGAAACCAACATCATGTATAATACTATGAAAAAACATGTATGTGCCTACCATTTGCAGCTTCACATTATAAATCAGTACCAGATGTGCCTAAACAGAAGAAATGGAGAAGAAAGAGGGATTATAAGCACTACAATGCAAATGACACAATAAACAGCAACATGCCCACCATAATCTGCATATTAAGTAACATTTAATACAGCAATCTGCTCACCACATTCCTTCTCTTCTCCTCCTATCTCACTTTCCCTTCTCATGCCATAACTTTCTTGCTGTTTATAGTTGGACAGCTAGATAGCTAGATAGATAGGTAGCTAGCTAGCTAGTTACATAGATAGATAGATAGATAGATAGATAGATAGATAGATGATAGATAGATAGAATTATGAATATGGCATACCTAGAATTTCATCAGTAGACATATTTGGCTCATACTCCACCTGAGCATCTACATCAAGTATGAACCTGGCACCCCTTGATGAGCTGTTTGGATTCCTTACCTGGTACAGGAACTCCTCTGTCTAAGTCAGTGGTGGCTTGGTAGCAGGACCACCACCAGAACTCCTCTGTTCCAGTGCAACAGCAGCTACATCTCTGTTGGCTTTCTTAATCATGTTGTTGGCTCAATGTCTGATTTGCACATAATCATGGCCAAATCCGACCACCACATTGACATCGTTGACTACCATTTTCCAAATATGGTTAATGGGAGGACTTGTTAGCTTTGTGTCTGTCTAACAGGCTTGTGTCTTGGCAATGTATGGCCTGCACAATCACCTCAATTTCTGCATCTGTGAATGGCAGTCTATGTGGGCCAGATGTTTTGGGTACCATATTCCTGTATGTGTTGAAAAATAAGAAACAAAAAAAAGGAATTTAAGCAAAGTGACTGTTAACAAAAGATAAGTGAATGTATGCAGGTAATTGTGACGAAAATAAATTAAATGTATGGCTCTTTAGGACTAAACACAGATGATACACAACTATAAGGATTCCATCCCTCAAAAAACATATTAATAGCATTAATGAAACTCTTTTGTGGGGATGGCAACACATTTGTATCTCCATAATAGATAGCAGCCTTAGCAAAATTAGTTTTACTTAAAATGAAAGCATTTATAAATGCTTAACATCTGGGATATTCCCCTTGGTTGATATCAGGCATATATCACAGTATAAATACAATTCTAGACTAAATTTTTAACCCTGGCATTGTTGCTAGTCATATAACACTTTGTACCACAACTGTATTTCTCAGAGAACTTTAACTATAAAGGCAGGTAACATCGCTCAAGTTTCCTTAAAAGAATCCTAAGTGTTATACATACTACACCAATACCAATGGACACAATACAGACAGCAAACAATTGCTATTGAGAAATATAAGCCATAAGGAATGTTAACAAAAATATCCCTTTGTAAATAAACATTAAATGCATTTGTAGAAAGAATTGTCTGCATGAAAGTACACAAACAATTGCAATTCAAGTAGTGAAACAGCAGTATTGCATCCAAACAGTCTCCCTTACTATGATACAAGTTTTTTACCAAGCCAATTAAGTTATATAATACAGATTCAGCTCTGAGTGCATTGTACATATGCAAATGAGGTGCAAACTCATTAATATTCATGCATCCTACAATCTGCACTAAGTGCTGATAGGTAAATATATTGTAAAGACCTGCATGATGCTATGCACACACCCTAGTAGTACAAGAATGAGCAGTGAGAAGGGTTGCTTGCTAAGGGCTTGAAAGTGTGAATGATTAGTCTGACTCCATGAATAATTAGTGCTTCACACTCCTTCCACATTAATGTGCACTTACTGAGGGTGTGTTAGGGAATAGATAGTTGCCAAAAAGTCAGGGATTACATTCACTTAAGAGATAAACATTTATACTAATGCATACTTATGACTGCACTATGCACCTGAGTAAATAGTAGTCTGTAACTCTAATTAAGTACATAACTCATTTAAATATACAAAAAAAGAGCTCAACATCAATCCAAGTGACATTGCATTCATGTTAGAACACCATAGGAAAGAGAACAATTCTCATCAAATAAAGAGAATAAAAGAACTGTATTATTGAAAATACTTACTTTTGTGATAGGAAATATTAGTTTAAATGTTGCAAATTGCCCATTCATCTGACACATCTACTGGTGAATTACAAAGGACTTCTTTAACATCAAAAGGCTCAATCAAAAACTAAGTAGTATAACAAACTGTTGCCTGCACAAAATAGATTTTAATTAAAATGTGTAAAAGTCTCTGGTTCTTCAATTTGTGGCATTCACGGAGCAAGCCAAGGAGACAGAGACTTTTATACAATTTAAATAAAAGTTACATTTTATCCAGGCAACGTTTTTTTTATACTAAATTACAGAAGACAGCTGTCAGAAAATATCATGTTGCACATTTAATGTCAAGTGAATCAATGTCACATCATGTGCATAAGCAATTTCACTCGAAATGAAAATTGCAAAAGCTTAGATACCTGAATGGCAAATTTTTCCCAGAGCAAGTAAACCTTGCCCAAATTTAAATGAAACCCACTTAGGTGAGGGGGCCATGCCCCCACACCCCCAAATGTGGGGGCTGTGCCCACACACACCCCTAACCTATATACCAATGCTGAGATCACACTACAGTAGAGAAAAGGGCATATTGGGGAAGTGCTTGCTTACTCTGACCATAGCCAAAGTGTGGGCGAGGTGTCATGCAGGAGTGTTGTTAGGGGTGCTCAGAGGGGGCCTGCTGTCCCTCCATCACCTGATCCAGGTGTCTCTTCTGTACCACTCAATGTATGTTTAGGGCTGTCATGGAGGCACTGGCATGTTCCCAAAGGTGCTCCAGACAAATGTTCAGGGTTATAGATGTGGCACAAGCTGACATGCATGACTGCCTCAACTTGTGTTGCCGATTCAATGGATTGGATGAATGACACATTGGAATGAGGGATGTCTGTGACAGAACGAGGAGTGTCTGTCATAGAATGAGCAATGTCTGTGATAGAACATCTGCCAGGAGAGGAACGATATCCTTGTGGGTGTAGGTCAGCCACATAATCTGCTGTTAGCCAATGTGGCCGTGCCCAATCATGCTCCCATAGTGGCAGTAGTTCCACTGCTCCATCAGTGGGTGAGCTGTCCACACCCAGAAGTGGCAGACCATGAGGTTGTGATCCTGGGTGTCCCTGTGATGGGAGCTTTTCCAGCAGACATCAGTCATGTTCAGGCAGCAGCAGTGCATCTGACTAAGAGCATGGACATGCCAGTGCATCTCCTGGCAGAGACAGTTCACATGGTCAGGGGCAACAGCAATGATGAACTGTCACCTCTATCATGCATGGCTTATACCTGTCTGACATACCAAGATGTAGAGCTAGCACAGAGCTTGGCTGTGTTCATGCAGACACTCGCACACTAATTTCACCTGCAGGACACATACAGACATACACACGGCAGTTAAATGGTTCAGCCGTGCAGCTTAAAACACATTTTGTCCCACTGGGCATTTGTTGGTTTATCCAAATGTCTGCCTGTTTCTCTTTCTTATTTACATACACTCATGGACCTTTTGTGTCAGCCTAGGCTTCCTGCCCCACCCCCCCACACACACACACACAACAACCTGTGCAAAGGAAGATATCTGTGCCATATCCCTGTTTTCTATCTTTTCTATTCAGGGATACATAAGATTAGTGTCTGCTGCTTAGGGTGCATAGCTGACTTAGTGCATAGTATATCTGCATTTCTGGTATTGAACTGGTAATTGTACCTTTGACTTATATTAGCCTTAGAATGTTAGACAATTGATAGCATCAAAATTTCCCAACTTTGTTGTAAATGATCTTGTGTGGGCTGTGCAGTCTGAAACTGCAATGTGTATCATTACTTTCTAACTTCTCTCTTTAATGATTTACCAGTACAAACATATGGTGCTAAACTGAGGGCATGCAGTGACCATCACTACTTTTGAGAGGTGACTGTGTGAATCTTTAATGCCTGAGGCCTACTACTTAGTAATGGACACATATATGTCAAATAAGGCCCTGCTGTCACATGTTAAGGTAATTTCTGTACAAATCTTCTTGTACTTGCTTATAGTACCGAGTAATAGGTTCATAGGTTCATAGGTTCATACTAGGCTATCTGCCCAAGGGCATTTATAAGCCTAGCCCATAGTTATGTGGTTTTCGCCACCCCTTTAGTTTGAATAA
Organism: Protopterus annectens; assembly: GCF_019279795.1. NCBI lineage: Eukaryota > Metazoa > Chordata > Ceratodontiformes > Protopteridae > Protopterus > Protopterus annectens. The sequence continues at coordinate 729,358,668 of NC_056729.1, forward strand.
AACGATGCCTATTATTTTGCTGTGCCTCTGTCAAGCAGTGACACTGAAGTAATCCCTGGGGTATATCTGCGATCTCCCATCCATTGGTCAAGATTCCTCTTGAACAAGGCCAGCGAGGTGCTCTGCCTCACATGTACCGGGATTTTGTTCCACAGCATAGGGAGTCTCTGGGTGATGAATCTGTCCCTCCAGCATGTTCTATTAATAACCGTGTCAAGGTTTAAGTCTCCCGCCCTTGTGGTTCTGAGGGATCTAGATTTTTGAGGTGAAGCATATTCATCAAATCTGGGTTTGACATGGCCTTATATGTCAGGCACAGGTCACCTCTGAGCAAGCGGTATGAGACTGAATAGAGCTGGAGTTCTTTCAGTCGAGCAGCATAAGACATATTTTTGAGACCCTTTATCCTTTTGGTGAGGAACTTTGGGGCCTTTCCAGCTGCTGCAGGTGTCGGGTCAGATACATTCCGAATGGGGCATTGTACTCAATCATAGGTCTAATGAGTGATGAGTACAGGGGGACGATGACCTCCCTTGATCTAGATGTGAATCCCTTCATGATCAGGTGGGCAATGTAGAAGGTTTTCCTAGCTACTTTAGCAACATGAGTGTCAAACGAAAGGCTACTGTCAACCTGGGTCCCCAGATCCCTGATGACTTCTTCTGTGCTCAGTGGATTGCCACCTATATGGTAGCTAGGGGTAACCTTGTTTTTCCCAAAGGGTATGACTATGCATTTCTTGGTGTTTAACTTTAGGCCATGGCTCTGGCACCAGTTATCCGTTTCTGTGAGGCCCTTCTGAAGGATATCTGTGTCAGATGTGTTTTCGACTATGGCCCAGTTTGCAGTCATCTGCAAACTTTGTCAGCCATAACCCTCCTGTGTTTGCTTGTACTTCAGAAAAGTAGATGCCGAACAAGAGTGGACCCAGGACTGAGCCCTGTGGGACACCACTTGTGACAGGCTTTGAGTCTGACATGGCTCCAGCAACTCTGACCCTGTGGGTTCTGTCACTTAGCCAGTTTGCAACCCATCTTGTGAAGTATGGGTTTACATTCAAGCTGATGAGTTTTTCGATGATACCTGAGTGAGGTATTGTGTTGAAGGCCTTTGCCAGGTTGAGGTAGGCTGTATGGACTGCCTTTCCCTCATCAATGGCCTTGGTGACTGTCTCAAAAAAGTCAACCAAGTTTAAAAGGCATGATCTGCCTTTGACAAAGCCAAACTGGGTTGGATCCAAAGTCTGCAAGTTCCCTATGTCTTTATTTATGAGTTCCATTATGATCCTCTCCATGGCTTTGCAGATAAGGCTTGTCAAGCTAATGGGACGGTAATTTCCAGGGTCGGTGGAGGCACCGCCCTTGTGAAGTGGGACCACAGTCACCGTGCGCCACTCCTTGGGTACGTATCCTGAGGTGAGGCTAAGATTAAACAGCTGTCCTAACTGCGGGTTTAATTCCTCATTGAGTTCGTGGAGCACACAGCCGGGGACACCATCCGGTCCCATGGATGCTGTGTTTTTTGCCTTGGAGAGAGCAGTTCTCACCTGGGCGTTGGAGATGTTTGGGGGGCTACAATCCTCTGGTATAGATATCTCTCCTTTTGGGCGGGAGGGGGGGAGAAGTTTGCACTGAACCTGTCAGCCAGTATGTTGGCAATGTGTGTAGGTTCAGTAATCTTCACATCATTTTGAACTAATTCTGAGCATATCTGGGAGTTTCCTCCTAGGTTTCTAACATAGCTAAAGAAGGCCTTATGATTGTCTTTTGAGTCCTTGGCGATTTTTCTCTCAAAATTTGCCTTGGATGATTTTATGAGAGCTCTTAGTTTTTTACTTATAATGATCAAAGGTGTCTTACCTTTCAAGGATTTTGCTCTATCTTGTAGTAGCTTCCTCCTTTTGTTGCAGAGCTTGTTTATGGCTGGGGTCCACCAGACTGGACGCTTGCCTTTAGTACAAATTGTCTTAGTTTTGTTTGGGATTGCCTGATCCATGCAGTCCTGTAGGTGCTGGTAGAAGGCATTTGTAAGTGATTCAGCAGTTTGAGTAATGTTTACCACTGGCTCAGGGGCCTTAAAGGAGACCACACTAGTTTTTAGAAGTGTGAAGTCGGCTTTTGAGAAGTTTTTCACTGTGGTCTTTTTTATTTCATGTGGGGGCGGGATGAGGACCTCCAGCGAGATTAGTTTATGATCTGATCTCACCAGTGAGGGGTATACTTCCGGTGTTGAACATTGTGATCCCATGTTCATGATGATGAGATCAAGTATGTTTTCTCCTCTTGTGGGGATGGTGACTAGTTGTTCCATGGCATTTGAGTTTATGAACTCTAGGAACCTTTGGGCTAGAGTGTTTGGGCTTGAGTAGTGTTCCCAGTCTATATTAGGGTAGTTGAAGTCACCTAGTGTGATGGTGTTTGGAGATACATTTATCCCCTCCAATGTTTTCAGGAAGGCCATGTGAGGTTCCTGAGTTTGAGAGGGTGGCCTGTAACATGCTACAAATTGCAGAGCAGTCTTGCCTATGGTTAATTGCACCTGGATGGTCTCTGATGCATTGTGCGTTGCCACCAACCTTGAGGTGTGGGTGTCCTTTATGAATATGGACACCCCCCCTCCTTTCTTGGTGTTGTCCGGATTTTGGGGCCGGAACGCATGATATGAGGCGAAACCTGATAGTGCTGGGGTGCTCTCAGGAGCCTTGAACCAGGTTTCTGTCACAGCACAGACATCGATGCTCTCCTTACTGAGAAGGGCCTCGAGTGCGTGCATCTTGAGATTGAGACTTCTGGCATTGAGCAGCATTACCCTTAGTTTTTTTCCTTTTTTGTGTTCTAGGGTGGTAGGTTTAGAATTTGAGCCTTGCCTAAAAAAGGCACTATGGGGTGGCAAAGCCTTTACCAATATCCGGAGCCTAGGGGTGACAGGTGCAAGCCGTCCCTTGAGCAGCGTGGCTTGTCCAGCATGTCATCCCAGGCAGACAGACATTGGATCCCTTTGAATGACACCAGAATTTAAGCCAATTATTAAAGCTGATCATCTTATCATTGTATTGTGGCATCATTCTAGGTGAAGGTAGGATATTGCTCAAGGTCAGGGTCATACCTGCCTGGGCTACATAATCAGAGAGCTCCTCAATATCTCTTTTCATGTAGTCCAAGGAGGTACATCTCAGGTCGTTGACACCAGCGTGGACAATGACTGAGTCGTACTTGTACCTGCTGTTGAGAGACCTGAGTGCTTGCGTTATGTGGCGGATTCTGGCGCCCGACAGGCAACTTACTGTGATCTTCTCCTTACTCAGTCTGGTGAGCGGGACGTCAGTGTGTCTGACTATGGAGTCACCTATGACAAGTATGTTTGGTGTTGTATTTGGCCTTAAGGGTGTAGTGACTGCTTTGCACACTGATTTTGTTGTTTATGTGTTGTTTGTGTGGTGTATTGAGTTTGCAGTTGCTTGGGTGTCTGCTTTGGAGGCCTCTGCTGTTTAGGTAAATTTTTATTCAGAGCCTCCGAGTATGTCTTAGTGTGTTTATGTGTTTGATTCAGTGGTGTGGTTGAGTTATGTGAGACTGGTATTGTGGTGTGTGTAGTTGCCTTCTCCTCCTGCCTGGTCTTGCCAGTCCTGAGTTGAGAGAGCTCAGCCTCCAGTCTGGCTAAATAGCTGCATCTCTCACAAGTGTTAGTGTTACGTGGGAGGAGGAGAGGGTTGTCCGTGTACATGAGGCAATTGTAACATTGTCTCAGAATTCCCAGATTCACCAACTGGGCAGGAGAGGACGCCAGCATCTGACCCTTCGACATGCTAGAAAGAATTATGAGTTGGTATGAGACAGAAAAGTAGTGGGCTTAGCAGGGAAGTGGGCACTCCTGGGGGGTTTTGCTAGTGAGAGATTTGTATAATATAGGAGTGCTTGACCTGCAAAGAGAATGCTTATAAGACAAGAGATATGCTTATAAGACAAGTGCTGAGCTTTTTGAGAAGAAAAAGCTATTTGGAACAAGTGCTGCACTTTTTAGTGAAGGTGTAAACTGTTTAGGTTCCTAACAGAGCAGTTCCAAGGGAAAAATTGAAGAACAGACTTTCTGGAGCCAGAAAGAGTTTAACCTTGTTTAACCGGCGCTGCCCGATGCTGCTCTAGTGGCAACTCCGCGCTAAATCGCGCTAAAACACGTTAAAGCGTGCTTGATAGCAGGGGCTGGAAAGAAGCAGGAATAGACCCAAAACGGATAATAAAACTACAGTTTCAAGTCAGTAACCACCTCTACGGGGGGCAGGGAAGCTGCTCAATGTTATTCACTGCCACTGATCAACAGAGAGACCCTCCTTCAGCCCAAGCAAAAATGTCCTCACAGAAACTTTCAAACAGTTCAGGAACAGCAAGCCTGTAACTGAAGTTTTTTAACTCTCAGAAAAGTGGGAAAAAAGCAAGATTTTTTTTTTGTTTGTTTTTTTACAGAGATAGCAGAGGTTCACAAGTAATATCAAGTTATAACAGTGCAGTAAATGACCCCACACAAGAGTGCTAGGTCATGGACAGAAAATATGCAAGTTTTAAGAAAAAAACGATTTAAAATTAAGTGCAAACAGGAAATTCAGCAAACAGCTTTTGGTTGTGCTCTAAATACAGCTACTAATACAGAAATCAAGTTTAACAAGCCAGAAAATGCTCAAGCTAGGCAGCTATGCAGAAAAACTTAACAAATAAACAGAGAAAAAATACTTAAAATCTCAAAAGTGGCTCCCTTCTTCTCTCAGCGTTTTTTCCTCTTGGAGGAAATACAAACATATGTCACTCATTCATATTATTGCACAATACACTCCAGGTTCAGGATTTACTTTGTAAATGCAGCAGTTGTAACAGTTTTAGTTCAGGGCTGACTCTGCCTGGTGCTAGCAGTACACAGCCATTACATGGGTAGGTAAAGGTTGTGAGCATTGCCTGGCATCAATGTTACTATATGCATATGTACAGAAGAAAGGTTTAGGCCCTTAGATGGTGAGTGAGCATGCTCTGCATTGCATCTTAGCCAATGCAAAGGCATACTGAACATGCCTATGTCTGCCTACACCCACAGCAACTGGTGGTTCTCCTTCTGACTTCTCATCGGCATGTGGCTGTGGTAACCTTGGCAATGGTGGTGGGATGTGTGCTCCTTCCCCTTGCTGATCCTGCTGAAACTGTTTTCTCAGGATGATGTTGTGTAGGATGGCACATACTGTAAATGTTTCAGTAGATGTCTATGGGTTGTACTGCAGGGCTCCCCCAGATGTATCTATGCACTGGAGACACGACTCAGCAGCCCAAACACACATTCAATTATATTTTTGGTTTGAGCATGTGCCTCATTATGGCTTTCTTCAGCGGGTGTGTGTACATTGTTAATGGGTCTCATCAGCCATGGTTCCTGAGCATAACCTGCATCCCCCAGTAAATGACTCTGTGGAATATCCCCCCCTAGCGAACATCTGATGTAGTTGGGAGGTGTGCAGATATGTGAGTAGTGGTAACTGCCAGGGTTGTCAGGACACACATTCAGGATGATTCCCTTGGCATTGCACATGACTTGGCAGTTAATAAAGTAGAAACCCTTTCTGTTTATGTAGAGCCTTCTCTGTTCCCTGGCTGGTGCCTTAATTTTTATATGTGTGCAATCTATGGTGCCCAGTACTTCAGGGTAGTGTACTACATTGTAGAACTCCTACATATTCCTGGCCCTATCCTCAGGAGTACGGGGAAAATATATGTGGTCATTGGCATGTTGGAGCATAGCATTCAGAAATTGATGGAGGATCCTGGATGCTGATGGCTGTGACACCACTAACATGTCCCCTGTTTGTCTCTGAAAGGTACCTGTAGCTAGGATTCTAAGTGCAATACATACTTTTGTCTCCACTGGGATGGATTCTCCTTTGTTAGCCCCGGCTCTGAGTTAAGGACAACAGAGATTGCAGAGTTCCTGTAGCGTGTCTCTCTCCACCCTGTAGTTCTCTACAATTTCTGCATCATGTAGTCTATGGTAGGTTAACTGGGGCCTGAAAACTCCTCTCCTTCTTGGCCTAGATCTATTAGCAGCAGCAGCATAGACTTCAGCCTGTTGGCACATACAAATGAATTAAAGCAGCTGGAGCCTCCAAAAGTCTTTCTATTTAGACTCCTTTCTGTGGCTGCATGCCAGTAGGTTTTAGAATTTGCATGGAACACCAGCACTGAGTCTACACAGTTGCTTTATAGCTTGTTGAATAGCTCCTCTGTGTTAGATTGGTTGATTAGCATACAATTCAGCTGCTTATGTTGTAACTAGCATGCCAGGGTGTTTATCTTTTTGTGCGGCAGTATGCGTGAGCACAGCTTACTGAATCTAAAACACTGTGCTACTGTGTGCACATCATGGCATGGAATGACAAGCACACAGTGGAAATGGACTTTGTAGGTTTTATTGAATTTGGCTGACAGTATATGCACTTCTTCTTAAAAAATGGAGCAATACCATGCTCTTTAAAAATTAGATATTGATTACAGTCTTTCTCTGATCTCTACATTCAAAGTTTCTTCCTTGATGGAATAATTCTGGATGACAGCAACTCACCAGCCAATCTTCTGATGAGACATCTGTTTGTCTCCACACAGAAACTGTCTTAGTTGAGTGCAGCAGGCCTCTCGCTCACCTTTTGAAATTGGTCTTTCTTCTAGCTGTATTTACTAGTGTTTCTGTAGTTTTTTGGTGGGACTGAAGTGCTTTTCCCCAACGGGTGAATTTGTAAGAGAGAGTAGTCATGAAGAAGGTGAGCATTAGTAGCAGCATTGTCATACAACCTTTTTTATTTTTTGAGTAGTTAATGTGCCGAACTGTGGTATTTGCTACAACTGTTCCTGAGTTCACAAAATTTCCCTAAATTGACCTCATATTTTTACTCTGTTCGTTATTGTCTTTTTGAATCTTCTGGTATACTAATGAAGTTTGTTTTATCAACTAGGAATAACTCTACAAATTAGAGTTTTGTGCCTGTTCCGAAAATGAGGGTCGGTGGCCACCTGTTTTTGTTCCTGTTGGATGTGTGAGGTAAGTGTTAAGTGTTCCAAAAAGGTGTCCAAAGGGTAAAGGGCACATTAAGTAGAATTTACTGAATATGAATAACTCCGTTGTCACTTATTCTGTAGAACATTCCTACTATTTTCACAGAAATGTCCTGTTTTCTTTATGGAATAATTAATTACTTATAAAATTGCTACCATAAAATTTGAAATGTCTGCAATTAGTTATTTACTAGCCAAAACGTTGCAGATTTTATGAGGAATGGACCAAGAAAAGGGAGTGTTTTTTGAAGTGTGTATTTATTCAATGAATTTTCCTGAATGCTTTTATTACTTGAAAGCAGTATCAGATGTTAATGATTTTTAATCTCTTTTTGGTCCTTCCCTTGCAATCTGTTTTTCCCACAAATGAAGAACAGCTGTAGCTATAGAGTGCTATGTGGGCATAATTCGTTATGTTTCTGTATTTTTCCTTCAGTAAACATATATAACTTTTTTTCCTGATACCATAAGGTTCAAGTCTATTGCTTTACTATGGATTTTTCAAGAGTCTATTTTATGGCCACAGTTTTTTTTAGTAAATGTATATCACTTTTTTTACACTATATGGCTTAAGACTGATGTTTTGCTATCAATGCTCTCTGAGTCCTTTATATGGCTAATTCTAAAACAATATTTATGCTAGAATTCTTCAATTCAATTAAAGAAACTAAAAGAATGGCAATGTGCTCTCTTGGCAATGTCTGTGTGGATGATCTAGATGTGTCTGAGTTAGTTCTTGGGATTCCTTCTAAATTCCAAAATCTAGATGGATGAGTAGCTACACAAAATTGTCCATATACAGACTATGTTCACATTGTGTCCTGGACTGTTGACTGAAAAGAAAAATATACATTCCATTCCTAATTATGCAAATGTATCAAAAATAGAGTGACATCTTAAAAACTGCTTTGCAGAAAAATGAAGAGCACTTCTCCATGAACAAAAGTCATACTGATAGTTGGTGTCTATCTACTGTGAGCACATAGATCCTGATACTCGCTTGCAAAACTAATTACTTTTACTTATTATCAAATTACTTATTCAATATGAAATTACTTTTGGGTCTGGCTGATATATAATATCACCATTGTGAAAGGGGATGTGTGCTCAGTAACTTTCATATTTTAACTTTTTTTGTAACTTTTATATTTTTTAAGATATATTTGTTTGTTTACAGGTAGTTTGGAAAACTGGATTCTAGTATTTTGGCTCAGGTGAAAGCTGTCTAGGCAGGAACTCTGCAGGTGTCAGGAGGTATGAAATTTCACTTAGTCTAGGTGTGAAAGAGTTATGTCATGTTTAAATTATTATATCTCAAATTAACACTTAAAAAGTTCTCCTGTGGCATTGATAGTTAATAAGCAAGAGTTAACACTTCAGCTTTCTTTTTCTCATGGATTTGACTCCCAGGTGGTAATACTCAAATTCACCTGCATCCTCCCAACAGCCCAATACAGGTATGTGCCAATTAACGTCCAGGTTAGGTTTTATCCCATAGAACGTTAAGCGGTGCAGATATTAAGTGAACACCCCATACTTTGTATTGCGCTTCGTAAACATCCATCTGCATAATGGCCAATCACATTTATGTCTGCTTAGTACAGTATGGACGTAAATGTGGTTGGACGTCCTGTGTAAGGACGTTAAGCTGCACACACCTGTATGTCAGAATTAGTAACATTTTACTTCCAACAAGTAATGACAATAACAAACACCATAACGTGTTTCATTATTTAACATTGGAACAAGTGTAAATAGGGTAAGAATTACACATTGTTGAATTTCACTGCCATACTCCACACCCTCATTTTTTTAATGTAATCATTGCCAGTGTGTTTGCAAAGCAGTTTTTGTGCTTTCAATTGTGCAAACGTAATGGGGAAGGCTGTGCATCCCTGTGCTCTGTCTGTTACATGCAAGATCTGAACTGGGCATCAATTCAGACACATAGTTCTAGGTGTCCTTCTGTAGACATGGCCAGAGAAAGTGAGGATGGCGCTCCTTTCAGAACATAAAAGTAGGGTGTTAAGGAGTCCTGCATTTTGTGGCATTCCTTATAAAATGCCACAGCCGTAGGATCTGCAGGGGCATTGCACCAGGTTTCAACAGAAGACTAAGGCTTGGAATAGTTTGCCCAAGGGTGTCTACAGTGCAACCGGCATTCTGCACACTGGGGTACAATGTTGTCACCATTACAATGACATGAACAAGTGCAAGCATAACCTTCTGGGTCAATGGGAGGATGAATTTGACAGTTATCACACCTCACTTGTGTAAATATACTGACCTATCAACGTTCAATGATATATTATGGATTATCTAGCCAATACAATTACTCATTATAGTTTCATATTTATTTTTCTTTTCTATGCAGCTGCAGAAGATATAGCCATGCATACCTCTCAGCTGTTCAAATTTTTGTCTCATATTTTTGGCCTGTCTCTCATATAATTGTGGCTTTCTGCCAAATCACTCGCAAATCACTGAGGATTAAAGTCTGAAAAATACTGACAGATATTTGAGTTTTAGAATTCATACACTTCAGAAAATCCATGCGAAAGCAAAACCTGCTATTCTATCAACTTTTTAAGTTTATAAGAACACTATTTAAAAATTTTCCCTATTTTGGAGCCTTTGTCCACCTGTTATTTATGGCTTTATCCAGATTTTGTGTTGCAAGAGGTTGAAAGGTAAGTAGCCATGAACTGTGAGGCACATCAGGAACAATGGACCACCTCTGAGAGGTATAGGCTAAGCATGCATGAGGTATTAATGCAAGGCAGATAAGACTTTTCAGACCATCAGACATCAGTTTGAGAAGGCATACCTATACTTTATCACAATCATACGGTGCTCCAATAGCTCTTGGTGATTGCATTAAACAATGTGTACACCACATAAGCTGAGTGTGTGCGTGTGTGTTCAGGTCCCAGATGCAAAACTGACATAATTACAGGATATTTCTGAAATCTTTACTGCAGTATTAAATTAAATTAACAATTCAGTTTTGGTAACTGAAATTATTAACTTGGAAAGCATAGATACCATACACCGTAGTCAAATAAATGTTTCTATTTCATATATAATAGCACTAAGGCTGATTTATGTTATGACTCATACATTCCTTCACATCATATGTGGATGCATCAAAGGCGAACATTTTTATGTGTCATATTTGTTTATGTATTCCAATAATAATGTGACATGCCATTGATCTTATTCTCTCTGTTTTGTCTCCCCCAACCCTTTCTTTCTCTCTTTCTTTTCTATATTATTTTTTGTGGATACATTGCTGCTGAAACTCAAATGACCATCAGCACAGGGAGCTTGTCTGACCACTGGGGTTGTTCCATCATACCTCCGCAGGTAGTTGTGGTGGCACCTTCACATGCAGCACTGAGAGACAGCACATCTGGGCCCCAACCTGTTAGTGTTGCCCCCACAACTCTTGCATTAACTGCTCCACCTATATCAGGTAGCTCTTCCCTGGCTCGTGGTGCAGTGGTACCAACCAGGAGTATTACTGGAGATAGTGACTTTGTCAACCATCAACAGCTGACAGGGCTGGTGGAGAACGTAATGGAATGGGCTCTCATTGACTGAATCAACAAAATAAAGAAAGTCCTGCATTGAATAGGCAAGTTGATCCCATGTCCAGTACTGACCTATGGATCTGCAACAGGAGACAGTGATGACAGTTCTGAGGGTGAGGATTATATTCTCACTGTACCCAATATAGATGCAGATGCACCTCCAATGTCCCCTACCTATGCTCGATCATGCTGTCTCCAAACCTTTTGCATCCATTACCAGCCCTGTCTGTCTTGTATTTTTTGTATGTCTGCACCTGCTACCTAACTGACCTTACTTCCTTGACCCTCTTATTCCCAAGCATCTTACCCAACAATCCTCTCTCTCAAAAATAAATAAATAAATAAATAAATGGGCACCTCTTTCACAAGAAAAAAAATATGCTCTATTTATAATCCTCCACTTCACATATGTGTCCTTTTGACACACTTAGTTTGGTCCAATTGGCTATTCAACATTATTCAGTTGTTGTCACCCATCCCTGGTGTGGGTAATCTTCAGATTCATCAAATCCTGTTTATAAGTGCACAATTATGCTGGGAAGAAGTGGCTTGCTATGGTGCTGTCTCACCACCACCATCCTGAACATTCCTCTATTCTTTCCCATGTCCTGCTCTCTGCTTGTCCCCCATTTTCTCCAGTGTTTTATCACCCATTTTCACATGTTTAAACTGATCAAAAAATAGAATCATACACAACACACATGGCCAGAAATGGCCCATAAAACCCCCTTAATTTCTTGTCCTCAACATTTGAGCAGAACATAGCACTGACACCAATAGTGAGGGGCAGTGAATGGCATGGTGGTCGAAGTTAAGGTTGAAGTCAGCTTGTAATCCCAGGTCTCTTACCACTTCATAGGTACTTAGGGTATTTTTGTTGATTTGAAAGTGTGAAGGGACATTGTTTGTTCTGAAGGGGATGATGATACATTTTTTTGAATTTAGTTTGAGAAGTTGACTAAGACACCAGTTGTTGGTCTGTGTAAGACCCTCCTGGAGTATACTGACATAATTTGGGGATTTAATAATTGCACCCAGTTTGCAGTCATCTGCAAACTTGGTTAGCCACAGCCCCATAGTTTTGACCTGAACTTCTGAGATGTATATACCAAACAATAGGAGGCCCAGCACTGACCCCTGTGGCACCCTGCTGATAACAGGTCTGCTGGGTGATGTAGAGTCACCCACTTTGATGGTGTGAGTCTGGTTTCTGAACCAGTTGGCAACCCATCTTACAATGAAGGGGTTTGCATTCAGTGTGCTAAGTTTATCAGTAATGCCTCAGTGTGGGATTGTGTCAAAAGCCTTTGCCAAGTCAAGGTATGCTGTGTGTGGGTCTATATTAGAACGTCAAAGTTTCAAAACTTTGAATGTTCTAATATCAAACCCTATTCAGTGAAAGCTGAAAATATCGAAGCAACAGAAAACCAAATTTTTTCCTAGGGAAAGAATTTGGTTGTCTGTTTCTGTTGCTTTGGTATTTTCAGCACTGTGGTGGAAAGTTACTGGCCGGGTTCAGGTAAGTGTGCGACTGAGTGTGGGTTAGGTTAGTTAGGGTTAGGGTGCAGGTTAGGTATGTGTGTGATTGTGTGGACATGAGGGTTAGGGTGGGTTAGGTGAGTTAGGGTTAGGGCATGGGCTAGGTAAGTGTGCGATTGTGTGGACGTGAGGGATAGGGTGGGGTAGGTGAGTTAGGGTTAGGGCGTGGTGAGATGAGTGTGCGATAGTGAGGGTTAGGGCTTGGATAGTTAGTGGTGTGTGTATAGTTTAGTGTAGGGTTAGGTGTAAGATTTTAGGTGTATGCGTGCGGATTGCTGTTTGTTTGGTGTGCTTGTGTTGTGTGTATGTGTTTTGGAACAGCAAATTTTTTCCCTAGGAAAAAATTCGCTGTTCTGTATGTTCGATATTTTCAGCTTTCACTGAATAGGGTTCGATATTAGAACATTAGAAGTTTTGAAACTTCAATGTTCTAATATAGGCCCGCTGTGTGAACATATTTGCCCACGTCAATGGCCCTGGTCACATTTTTGAAGAAATCCACCAGATTTAACAGGCAGGATCTGCCCTTGACAAAGCTGAATTGGGTAGGATCCAGGGTTTGGAGGCCTATGTCTTTATTTTTGAGGTCCATAATGATACATTCCATGGCCTTATAGATGAGACTGGTCATGGGTCTGTAATTCCCCAGGTCTGTTTCTAGGCCACCTTTGTTGAGGGGAATAAATGTTGCTATTTTCCATTCCACAGGAACAAACCCTGTGGTTAGGATATGATTGAAAAGGGTACTTAATGGTGATGCTAGTTCATATTTTAGCCTGTTTAGAAGAAAGTTTGGGATTGTGTCTGGTCCTATAGAGGCTGTGCGTTTTGCCTTGGACAAGACTTTGATGACCTGCTCTTCAGATATGTAGGGTATGGGGGGAGTTTGGGGGAAGGTTTGTGGTAAGTTTGGAGGGGATAACGGAGTGAGATTTTCACCAAACCTATCCACTACCAGGTTTGTTATCTCTTTGGGGTTAGTGTGTGTGATACTGTTGGTCACTAGTTCTGCACATGCTTGGGACTTACCTTTTAGGCAACATATGTAGCTGTAAAAGGCCTTATGGTTATACTTGGGTATCTTTGCTAAGTTTTTGTCAAAGAAGCCCTTAGAGGATTTGACAAGTTGTCTTATTTTCCTGGTGAGGCCAAGGAGGATGCTTTTCCATTGTTAGGGCCTTGTCTTTGTTTTCATGGACAGCGACTCTTTGTATTTCTTGTAAAGTTTGTTGATGCTGGATGTCCACCATGGTGGCTTGTTTTTACTTGGGGCTCTGGCTTTGATTCTTTCTGGTACAGCTGAGTCTACAAACTTATGCAAGTTACTGTTCAGAGCTTTAGTGTAAGCTTTGGTGTAGTTATTACTTCCATCTGGACTGCATTTATACCTTCACTTAGGAGGGTATAGTTTACATTGGTGAAGTTATTTAGTTGGATTTTGCCCTTTGTGAGTTCTGGTGTTAATGCTAGCTTGAAGATGACTGATTTGTAGTCAGAATTAACTAATGAGGGTCTGACAGTTGTGGCAGTGCATCTGTTTGACATGTTAGTGAGGACCAGATCTAGTATGTTTGTTCCTCTTGTCATGGTATGAACAATTTGTTCCAGGGCAATTGAGTTAAAAAAGTCAAGGAACTTTTGCCTTTTGTGCTAGCATGTTAGGGTGTGCATAGGTTTCCCAGTTGATGGTGGGATAATTGTAATCCCCCATAAACAGAGTCTTCTTCTTCTTTCAGCTGCTCCCGTTGGAAATTGCCATAGTGGATCATCCGTTTCCATTTCTACCTGTCCTCTGCACCTTACACAGTCAAACCAACCACCTGCATGTCCTCTCTCCCCACATCAATAAACCTTATCTTAGGCTTTCCTCTTTTCCCTTAACTGGCAGCTCCATCCTTAGCATCCTTCTCCCAATATACCCTGCATCCCTCCTCAGCATATGTCCAAACCAATGCAATCTTGCCTCTCTGGATTTTTCTCTAAATTGTCCAACCTGATCTGAACTCTAATGTACTCATTTTTAATCCTGTACATCCTCGTCACACCCAATAGAAATCTTAACATCTTTAACTCTGCCACCTTCAGTTCTGACTCCTGTCTTGTCATCAGTGCCACTGTTTCTAACCCATATAACATAGCTGGTCTCACTACCATCTTGTAGACCTTCCCTTTCACTTTTACTGGTACCCGTCTGTCACAAATCACTCCTGACACTCTTCTCCATCCACTCCACCCTACCTGTACTCTCTTCTTTATCTCTCTTCCACACTCACTATTACTCTGAACTGTTGATCCCAAGTATTTAAACTCATACTACCTTTACCAACTCTTCTCGCTGCATCCTTACCATTCCTCTGTCCGCCCTCTCATTCACACACATATATTCTCTCTTAGTCTTGCTGACCTGCATTCCTCTCCTCTCTTGAGCATATCTCCATTTCTCCAGGGTCTCCTCAACCTGTTCCCTACTCTCACTACAGATCACAATGTCATCTGTAAACATCATAGATCATAGGAACTCCTGTCTGATCTCATTTGTCAACCTGTCCATCAACATTGTAAATAAGAAAGGGCTCAGAGCTGATCCTTGATGTAATCCCACCTCCACCTTGAATGCTTATGTCACTCCCAATGCACACCTCACCACTGTCACACTGACCTCGTACATATCTTGGTCCACTCTTACATAATTCTCTGCCACTCCTAACTTCCTCATACAGTACCAAAACTTCTCTCTAGGCATCCTGACATGTGCCTTCTCTAAGTCCACAAAGACACAATGCAGCTCCTTCTGACCTTCTCTATACTTCACTATCAACACTCTCAGAGCACACATCATATCTGTAGTGCTCTTTCCTGGCATAATAAGAGTGTTTGGTAATATTTGGATTGTCTCTAGTTTGGCAAAGTAGTTTTCATCTGTATCATGACCCATGGAGGGGGATCTATAACTGGCTATGACTTGAATGGGGGTGTTACCCACAGTAACCTGAACTTGGAGTAACTCCATGGAGTTGCCCAGTCTAACTAGATGGGTGAATTTTTCCCTAATATAGATAGAAACACAGCCTCCTTTGGTTCTCACATGTTCATTTTGCGGTCTGAAGGTGTGGAAGGCATTGTAGCCTTGCAAGGCTGGGGTCGTCTCTGAGGCTTTGAATCAGGTTTCTGTGACTGCATAGACATCTACATCTTCCAGTGATAGGAGTGCTTCCAGGGTAAATTTCACATCTGTAAGTTTGATTTTAAGACCTTGCCTAAAAAAGGCACTATGGGAGAGTCAAGACCCTTTGCCAGCAAGGTTTGTCAACCATGGCTTCCTAAGCTGACAGGAACTGGATCCCTTTGAATGGCACCAAAAACTCAGCCAATTATTGAATTCAATCATTTTTTGTTTATACTGTGGTGTCATTCTAGGTAAAGGTAGTATGCTGCTCAAGGCTAGAGACTTACCTGCCTGAGACACATACTCAGAGAGCTCAATCATGTCTCTCTCTTCATATAGTCCAGTGAGGTACGTCTCAAGTCATTTACTCCAACATGAACTATGACAAAGTCATAATGGTACTTGTTGCTGAGAGACCTGAGTGCATGCTTCATTCTTTTGTGACTGTCCCTTCAAATAAGTGTATTTAAGGCTGTGAACTAACATTTTCTATGTGGTGTGTTGAGATAATTTATGTCTGTAGACTGATTTTTGCATAGGGTCAAGAGTTCAAGTCCAGAACTATGTGAAAGTATTATTTAATGTTCTATTTATTATACTATTATATGTGTTACTGTTGACTACATATGTTATTAAACCAATATTGTCATGCTTATGTCTTAACCATACTTTTCTAACCTTACTTGGTCTGTATAGGAAACACTTGATTGTACTTACCATGACAAATGAATTATCAGGAAAGACAAAAGAGCAACACACAACAAAATTGTTCAGAAATGCCCCAGAAAAAAAACAATTCTTGTTATGTCTCTATCCCTCTCTACATCTCTCTCTCTCTCTCTCTCTCTCTCTTTCTCTTTTTTCTCCACTTATGCCTTGACACTTTATACTCTTTGCATATTTATTAGGCTACTAGATATAAATGTACATGTTATGGGATTTTACAATTGTCATGACTGCAACGAAGACTAATGCGTACATTCTCCTTTGCCTCAATCTGTTGCCAGATTTTAACTATATATGCTGAGATAATGCTCAGGTCTGTAGATTGCTTTTTGTATAGTGTCAAAGTTGGAATTCAGAACTATGCGAAAGTCTTACTGAATGTGTTTTATGTGACTCTTTTGTGTATAATTGGTGGCTACATATTTTATTAATTATGTGTTAATGTGTTAATCTGTTTGATCCCAGTTGGAAACGTCCTGTACAGATCAGGATAGAATAATTATGATGACAAACCTAAGAGCAATACAACTTAGATGTGCAGAAATGGTCCATAAGCAAAACGCTTGTTGTGTCTTTATCCCTTTTTTCTGATCTCTCACCCCCCCCCTTCTGTCTAATTATTTTTTGCATGAACTTGACATCGCACACCAATGCTGTCTGATGATAAATGATGTTTCATGTCATATGGAAAAAGCTGAAGATTTTAATTTTGACTGTACTAGCACAGTTATTGTCATGCAAATGTGCTTAGCTAACCTGCACTGTACAAATACAGACTGATAGTACTTTTGTCAGATGGTTACTGTAATATATTTGTTAGCCTACTAGATATATACCTTATAAGATGTTGCAGTTGTCATTACTGTGATGACGTCTAATGCTTACATTTTCCATTGCTTCAATCTGTTATCACTGTCCCAGTAAATGTGAGATTTCAGCTTTAAAAAGTATGATTTCATATGTGATAAGTTGAAATAATCCTCCACTCTGTATACTTTTATTTTATACTGTCAAGGGTTTGAATCTAGATATATGTCATACAATTAGATAAAGTTTTTACTTCTTAATAGTATGCGTTTACACATGACATTAACCCACCTCTATCCTCCTTATATCCTCCTCATATTTCCACTGCCATAATCCTTCTTGACCCATATTGGAAACACTTTATTGTGTACAATACCTCTGAAATGTACAGATTTTCAAAGGATGTGCATATTTATGCATCTCAATGTTTCCTGTGTTTATCACTATATTTGTGCATTTCTGGCAAACCATTGATGATTGGTGTCATTAAGCAACAAAATACATTTGATTTGCAAAATTTATAAAGGTCAGAAATTGCATGCTAACACAAATAATCTTATCATAAGCAAATTCCAAAAGGCAGTATTTAGTAATTTGTCCCTAATTTTAGGCTTTTATCAGTCAATATTTTCCTTTGTATATACAGACCCTGACAGAAGAATCAAAGTGACAATCCTAAGAGTAACACAAAACAAAGATGTGCAGAAATTTCACATAGACCAATCTCTTTGTACATCTGCATCCCTGTCTCTAAATCTCTTCCTTGTTTTCACCCTTTCAGTCTCATCAAATAAACTTCCCTGCTTCAAAGTGTTCCCATATTGTCCATGTTTCCACAAGCAGTATCATGCTTGCTCCCTCATATGTTCGATATCATTCCCAAAATGTTCATATCTTCACAGAAATAACTACAACACATTATGTACAATGTAGACTTTTCTGTTTACATGCATAGTACAATAGTTACATGTGAACAATATTGCTGTTGTACACACATGAGTTGCTAGGACTGATGTGATTGTATTTCCATCCATGATCTGAAATAAAATTACTTATTATGCATACCTATGTTATAGATGGACTGACTGTATAACTCAATTATTTCATACAAATACATACAATTCATACAATTGCAGTACAACTGCAATATGACTCAAAAATATGGACATTCACCAGATATTAGGGCTGTGCCTTTATACACCTGCATCATGCATATGTGCAGATCTTAACTCCTGTCTGTTCTTTATTTAATCAGTTTCATAATGGTTTGTATAGCTATACTATGCATTTGCACAGAAGTTGGCACAGAGCACTATAGCCTACTGCTAATTTCCATTCTAAGTTGAACACGTCAAGATATAATAATTCATGGGTTAATTGCCATCAGCTGCACAATGAGCTTGTCAGTGGTGAGCTTCAGGGAGAGAATTAAAAAAAATATGAGTGGATTGTACAACGTCTGTATGTGTTAGAGACCTGTTGTACTAAAGTTATGTGTATATCAGTGTGATGTTGACTGAACACATAATTTTGTAGGTATGTCGGCAGTCTGACGCTTACATTTGGAGATGATATACAATAGTGTGGAACCTTTTCACACATACTTTTTCAGGGATATTCGGCAGTGCATTGTCATATTTTTGCTCTGTCTGTCTGTATTTACACTGTACATTTTCCAGTCCCAAAACAATGCAACTGAAAATGACAAAAGAAATCATTGCATTTTGCATATAATTATCCAGAACTGTCTTGAATACTCAAGAACACTTGGTTATCAATCCACTGTTCACAAGTGAGGTTGTCATCAAAGCACCATACATTATAACAGTACATGTCACTAACACTAATGTAATGTACATGAATGACAGAATAGTTAAATTATCTGAACAGTACGTAATTACTTGGGATCACACGCTGTTACGTCTGCCTGTCACGACGCAGGCCTTTTCACCCAAATCTGTGATGCACACTAACTTCTCTGTAAAATACTGATGTGGTAATCCATACAAATGTGCATTTTCCACTTTTGAAGTCTGGCTTCTACTGTGGCTCTTGTGATTGATACCGTGTTCTGTGTGTATGTAGCGAATGTATGCCTGCATAAAGAGATGGGGTGCATATTACATGCCTGAAGGGAATCAGATACAAATAAAACAAAACAATACCATTCTGATAAAGAGATGAATGACATCAAAGTGTCAAGACATAGAGATAATAACATTTGGTGCAAAATAATGACTTAAGTAATTGTTCTTAGAACAAATAATCGAATAATAATAGATAGATATAGCACTCTTCCTAGAAGAATTTTAATGGACTACACAGTTACAAAGTCAAGAGTATATGGTACAGACGTGTGCTATTTTTAACTGTCAGTGTTTTAGGTTTAGGAAAGATATAGATATAAATTGTTGAAAAGTCTGCAGATGCACCCTATTGTTATAATCAGATCCTGTGTGCCCAGAATATTTCTTCAAGTGGATTTTCTTTTGTTTATCTGAAGAAAATTCACAGCAATAAACACAACAATATTTTGAGCAGTACATGCTCAGAGTGATTGTGTATGAAATGCTGTTCAGTAATCAGACATGCACAAGAGAAAGGTATTCTGTAGGCCAAATACATGATTGACCTCTATTTTGTTCATACTGTATAGTCGGCTGAAATAATAAAGTTCTTGGATGTGCTCTTTTTCTTATAGGATGACAGTTAAAGCTGGAATGCTGCTGGAGCTGTGTTGTTGTTTCTCTCCTAGAGATGTGGACTATTGATTTACAATGTATGGACTGATTTTTCTTAAGAATTGTATTTACTTTCTTTATTGGTAGCATCCCTATACTGACTTATAACTAAAAAAAAAAAAAAAAAAAAAAAGCAAAGGAAAGGATGTGCGGCTGGAATAAGAACTGCATATCTGCTTTGATTTATTTATTATTTATTCACATTGTGTGTGTATCTCCTGCCATTGAAGGTGCTTGTATATTTGTTTTTTATTTTTCTTTTGCATGCCCTCCATCTGACCATTAGCTGCTCAGAATCTACCTCTGTCATTCCTTACCTTTAGGATTTGCAGTACTAAACAGGGTGGTGAGGTTGAGTAAGGGAAAGGCCACATTACAGTATAGCAGCCAACAAGGTCATATATGCTGTCCTGCACATCACAGATTTTTGTTATGCCCTACCTGGGTGGAGCTGCTTTAGAGTTACTCTGTTCTCAGCATTCCTGTCAAAATAGCAAGTTATTTCAGTTGTTTGTCATTTGTTGAATAATGACAAAAAACAAAAATGCAGACTGTACAGATTAATTCCTACACCACCTTGTTCTATAAATGCTCATATAAAATATGCCTATTGCTGATTTTTAAATGAATCACAAAAAGCCATAACAGATTAGTACTTCTGCATAGTAGGACAATTTGTAAGAGACTTGTGCTTTACTGTTTTATGTAAGCAGTTAGAAAACAGCAAAACTCCAGTGAATGGCCTCTTATGTCATAGATCCACGACCCATGATCAAAATCCTGAGTACCGTGTAGAATTGGGCCAGCTGTGCACTCTGTGATCATGACTTAAAGCTCACTGGTGGAACTCTGTAGAACAGCATGGAATACGAGTCTGTCTCCTTCCCTTGCAGCAGTCTTGCACTTCTTTTGGAGCCTCTGACTCACCTGTTAGCCTTGTATTGCATGCTTCCCTCTTACAATAACTACTGTTTATATTTTTCTTGCATATGTTGGATGAATGCATGCATATGCAACAGTTATACCATGTACACAAGGGACAATGGTCTAGAACAACACAATGAGTTGCATGTCAAGTTAATTGCATGAACCATACTTAAACTTCTATGTTATACCTTGAAAGACCTAATACACTCATTCTGTTGTTCCATAGAATATAAACTATCTACTGTAAATGACTACACTGCTATTCTCCTGTACTCTATTGACACATTTTCAGGCAAGTCAGACATTACAGTTCATAACAGAACTGTAGCCTACAGCAGAGCCCTTTGCTATTGAATGCAGAGCACGTATTGAATCCTGGCTTATGTATTATGTTATTGTAATTATCTTTAAGCCTTGATCAAGCTACATCTTTGTATAGAATGGAGGTCTCCTGTAATTAATGAAGCCAGGCATTCCCTTACAGATCCTCTCATGTATTTGTTTAACTCATACCTAGCCATAGAATACATCCCTGAAGTTTAAAATACAGTTGTAGTGGTGTCCTTGCATAATTGGGAGCCCTAACACAGACCCCAGAAGTTATATGGCAGCCAATTAAAAGTACCTTATTATTGTATTCTGTCTTGAGAGTAAACTGAGTTCATGGTTAGATCTGGAAGATTTGCTAAGAAAAGCAGCTTCCATAATGCATTTAATCTGTACTTACTTCTATAACTAGGGCAACTCCTGAAAACTAAGTAGCATCTC
This sequence comes from Protopterus annectens, assembly GCF_019279795.1. Taxonomy (NCBI): domain Eukaryota; kingdom Metazoa; phylum Chordata; order Ceratodontiformes; family Protopteridae; genus Protopterus; species Protopterus annectens. Next base: position 729,380,014 of record NC_056729.1, read on the forward strand.
TTTTTTTCTCCTGTACATATTAATTTTGTGATTTTTAGCAAAAGGGATAAATAGATTAAAGAATGAATGAATGAATGAATGAATGAATGAATGAATGAATGAATGAATGAATAAACAAATGGATGATGGAGAGGATAGTATAATGAATAAGGTGTTTAGCTCACAGATGCAAAGTATAGGATTTGAGTCTAACCTCTGGTTGGTAGCAAGGCTTGTAATAGTCTATAGTCCGGTAGCCTAGTGTCATTGAATGAATACAGTGTAGATTACTGACTAAGTAATATCTGCATTATGTAAGTGTGATAACTTTAAGATGCACAAACAACTTTGTTAGCATATATATAGAGAATTGTCTCTTGATCTGTTATTATTTTGGATCTTTATTTCTGTTTCTTGGGTCAGGCAATGGAATAGCCCAATTATATTTTGCATCTATGAATAGAAGTATAAACACCAAAAACAGTACAACAATAAAAAATAAAATAAAATAAAGTGGCCTCATGGCAGTAAGGGATAATATTATAAGCAGAGTCTATTTATACAGGAACGTCAACAAATGATAGGGGAATGGAATGCAAAGCTGTACATGGGATGAAACTGGCTACATGCAATGCAATTGTCATTGCAGTAAAAGGGGAGAATCAGAACAAGCTGAATGAAAATTGAGATAAAAAGAAATAGTGGAATTGGTTAACAGCTTCAAGTATCTGGGTGGGATGGTAGAGGAGTAGGGATATCTGAATGAGGAGGAGCACTGGCATAGAGTTCCAGGGGTAATGAGAATCCTGAAGAAGTTGAAAAGTAAGGTGTACAAAATAGTTGTGTGACCAGTACTTCTGCATATCACAGAAGCTTGGACAGGATAGGCAGAGCAGTTCAGGATGGTAGAGGTGATAGAGATGAAGTGCCAAAGATGTGTGTTGGGATATACACCATGGGAAAGATGAAGAAATAAGTGCATCAGATCAGATGTCAAAGTAGCTCCAATTACAATAAAGGTCAAAATGAACAGATTACAGTGATTCACGTACATGTTCAGGAAGACAGAACACAATTTGTTAAAGAAGGTCTGGAAGACACAAGAAGAAGGCAAGAAGATATGAGGACATCCAGTCAAGCGATGGCTGAAATGCATGATAGAAGACCTGTAACAGTCAGCCATGACTGTTGGGGCAGGTAGGAGAGAGGCACTTATTCAAGAGAGGTGACCACAGTAGGCAAAACACCCCAGCCTCATGTAGAAAAAAATGTGAAACAAGGGAGCTGCTGCTGCTGCTGATGATGATGATGATGATGATGATGATGATGATGCAGAGGCAGAAAGCTGTAACTTCTCCCCAGATTATCCTTTTTGGATAAGCAATTGAGGCACTTGGGGTCAGAAGGGGAGGATGGCAGTGTGCAGCTGACATTGGCTTGCACATCCTGGTGGAAGGGAAGCAGCCTAGATTTTCTGCAATAGCAGCATTAAGAGCCTGATGGGTTCCATACTGCAAGCAGTATACTTCCTAGTCAGGAGTTTGTTCAAAAAAGAAAGCACACATGCAGCTCCTGAAGGCAGCATTTGTGGAGGTTACAAGGATATCACAGGGTAAGTGTGAATAGAGCACTCTCCCTGCCATCAGGAGGGTGCTGCCCCAATGTCCTCAATCTCCTCACTAGTCCTGGACTGGGGTCAGAATGAGCCCCATGGTGGTTAAGGCAGGTTCAGCAGATTGAGTGAATGAGGAGAAGAGCTGGTGGTTACTTATGTAACCTGTAAGAAAAAAGAACAAAACAATAGATTGAGCAATTATGAGAGAGGCCCTGGAATTCATGAAAACTCAAGGATTATGGTATACATTTGCAATAAAAAGAGATGCACTGTTTATTTAAAGAGCTGTGATACTTGAAATAAAACATGCATTTTCCAGGATATAACCAAATGAACACTGAATTCAGCTTATTTTCTTATTTTTATCTGTTTTTATTAAGTATATGAAAAATGTAAAAAATAGTAAAACACAGCACTAAAAACAAAAAATGAAGTGTTATGCCAAACACGATCACAAGAATTCCTTTATTAACTTAGTTAAGCAGTTTCATTCCTTAGTATAAGGGAAATTCATCAGAACTAACTAATTTAGACACATCATTTAAAAATGTCATACAGTAAAATCAAATGATACTGTCATTGAATAGAAGCTTTAAAGCCTTAATTCAAAAGTGTTTAAATATTTAAAGGAAAAGCACTTAACAATTTTCCAGCAAAACACTTGTCAAGAATAATGTGTTAGAAATTTGTTGCTGTTAAAATACATTTAAGAGTACATTTTAAAATGCATGCATTACATTAAAAAAAAGACTCAAAATTATAAAGTGAAACTTGACCATCAAGGGAAGTATAGCTATAAAGATTTAAGCCGTAGAATGCTACATAAAGATGTGTTCGTTTAAATCTGGTGCTGTGCTGTCAGCTAATAGGAACTACCATTACAACTCCCTGAAATTAAGCCTTGTTTCTCAACTACCTTTCCTTTCATTAAAGGGAACCTTTTCAAAAATAAATAAATACAAATCTCCTAAAATTAATGAATGTTTACTTAGAGCATTAGTTTCATCAACCCTTTTAATCACATATACATGTTCATAAATCCTGGAGCACAAAGCTCATTTAGTTTTCCCAACATAAAAGGGAAGACATGTTAAACAACTAGTTAAATATATTACCCCTTTTTTTTCCACGGTTGTATTTCCTGTTACAAGAAATGGCTTTGGGGTATATACTTACAGCAGAGTTAATAGTGTCAAGAATATACTTCCAGTGGGAACATGACCTACATTTAAACATGCTTTTAATGTGTAAACACACTGCATCCAAATCTTTTGAACTCCTTTCCATAAGCTCTTTCAAATGCTGATTCCTTTTGTGCACAAAAATGGGGTGAGCTCCTAATTTATCAATATACCCGGCTGATGAAAATACTGCTACCAGTTTCTCTCACATATTAAGAAATCATTAAAAATATGAAGACCGTGTGTTGCAGTAATAAACAGGTGAAGTAAAAGTGTTATATATGAATAGGAGTTTTCAAATTTGAGTTTATCAGGCTAGTGAAAGCGGATAAGGTACACATACTAAACCTAGAGTACTTGATTAAGATTAAAAACTATTCTCACAAACACTGGCTAATCTGCAATGTATGTACTGTACCTGTGTACTATGTATGTATTCTACCTATGTTCCATATTTCAGCTGTACACCATAAATCTATTAAGTACCTTTATTTTTAAATATTTTTTGTTTGTTCTCTCCACTGTAACTGTTGATGTGCTGCATACCACTGTAAAATCATGTCTGTTGTAATTTGTGTGTACACTGATCATGTCTAAATGTATCTGTAATTTTTCTATGTGGAGCTTTTCTCCCCGGGCCTCTGCTGAAAAAGGGCCTTTTCGGCTCAGTCAGACACCCCCGGTTAACAAATGTAAAATAAATAAATAAATAATAAATATATGACTGAGAGCAATAATAAATATGTGCCATTAGAATGAACTTTGCCAAGGAGTTCAACAGGTATAATACCTGTGCAATAATTGCCTGGGAACACATAAGTTTTAATTTCAGATATTATGTTTTGTTTTCAAATTTGAGTTTATCAACAAGCCTTTAACCACTTTAATAATGATACCAAGAGCATTTGGTTTTAAAAGTGTTCTGTACTGAGCAACAGCTTACATGGAAGTCATGTGTATTGTTGAAGTACGCTTTATTATCTGAAGTTGTGCAAGAGTGCAGCCACAATAAGCTACTTGGATAATACAACCTAGCTCGATCTTATGGATGAACCCCACTGCCACATTGACCCACATCATTTTATAATGCAGCCTAGCTTGCTTCTGTGGATACCCACATCTACCACACATGTGAATAGGAGTGCTTATTACACTTGTCCCCAAAACAAAACAAAATACGGGTGTAAAATTAAGATGCATGATTGCACTTTGATGAGGCACACTGACTGTTCTGAGTCCAAAGTTATATCAGATTAGTGCCCAGAAATAGAATCAAAGTGTCATAGACAGTAGACATTTTTTTTCAAAGTTAGGTTCTGGGGTTCATTTCAAATTCTCCATGAGTGTGTTCTCTCTGCCATTTACTTGACAGCTTCTTATTCCACTGATATATAAATGCATACTATAGCCTGCTGTGAGGTTCTTGTTATCGAATAACTATAAGAGTGGGGGGCATGTTGTGGAATCAGTGTTATTATGCACTAAATCAGAAACTTTTTATCTTCCTCACCAAATACTGTATTTGTTTATTCCAGCCTTCAACATCTAAACATATTTTTCTGCTCAGGCATCAGTAGCAAGGTGCCATGGTGCACTAGAGACAGGGGCAATTCCATCCTGCTTAATGAAATGATGAGATCCATCTAAGAGTAATTGCTCATACCTATATGTTCTGTCATGCCACATGTACAACATAATCAACTTGCACTTACTTACTGCAGCTTTCAGTGTCTTTTCACATAAATAAAATATTTTCAACCACTTTAAATAAGCATTCACTACTATTGTGAATGCATTATTTATGAAAGTATCTTCAAAAATTATGGGGGGAATTTAATAAAGCCTACACTGTGTTTTTTACCATGTAGGCATCGCTCCATGCTGCTTACATGAAAGTAAGCAGGTTTTCGATTCAATAAACACTGCTGAGCAGCGCACATGCACGTGCCAACATGGGAAGTTCTGTGGCATGCAAATCACCTCATAAGCAGGTGAATCTCATGCAAATGAGTCAAGTAGAGAGATCAGGCAAGCTGATAGGCAGCTCTTCAGATCCAGTGTCAGTGACCGTAGTGAAAAAAAAAAATACAAAGGACCCCAAAAAATAGGAATCCACAACAAGTAAGAAAATGAACAGGTCCACCACAGGAAAAAGTCACAATAAGGCTAAGACCACTGAAAACTGTAGGAAGCAATTTAATCCACAATTCCACGACTGAGCGCTTTCACCAGAAGCCTGGTATCATCAGAGTCATAAACAATTCAAACACACCCAGCATATTCTTATATACATTTAAGACATCAATTAATCAATTAAAATTCCTTAATTAGTAAAACATCCTTAAAGGTAACTATACAAAAACCAGCGACATTTCTAAAAATGCATATGTATCCATTAATGAAAATAAATAAAGAAAATATATTTGTATGTATATTAATAAATAAATAAGGAAATAACCTTCCTTTCTTTGTTACCAACATAAACCTAACTAAAAATGCAAGTCAAAAAATGTATGAAATATAAAACTAAATAAATATGATAATATGTTGTGTCAGTGTCTGTAGTGTACATCGAAAAATTGTCTGTACAGGAGTGTAGACACACAAAAGGGGATGTAAAAATGTAGATATTTGACAGAAATGGCATACCACATACAGATATGAGTTAAACTATCCTCCTGTATGTCTGAAAAATTAAAAGAAATAAGTTAAATTAATTTTATTTTTTTTAATAATCTGGGCATGTTTGCATGGTGTGCCGTAGTTTGCAAACATGCTTTATATAAAAAAAAAATTAGAAAAAACAAAATTAATATTATGTGACAAAAATGTATTACAGGACATTCTGTGGAGTATCTGCAGTGGTGCATTGGAGCTGTTGCTAATGTGGTAGGGCTAGGAAGCATGTAGTTTCCAGGCTGTGAGCACATATTGCAGTACAAATGAGGTGGAGTTATTGAATAGCATGAAGGGGTAATCGTGTCCACATATCCCCTTCGTGTTGGCAGAAAACCATGTATATGCTTACAGAGGGGTAGTTGACAGTATGGGAGGGTGTGTCCAATGACATCTAAGCTTATTTCAGCTTTTCTGTGCCTGTTTGCACAGTGTGCCACTGTGCTGAAGTGTGTCCTTTCAGCAGGGTGTGTGCACTTGCTTCTAAGTTTTGTTTAGTGCTGCCATACTCAGCATGAAAGTCTGGGAGGTGTACACTAAGTGCTAAACATTGTTTACCTACAGGGGGCATGTTTGCATGGTGTGCCGCAGTTCTGAGTGTATCTAAAAGCCAATGACATATTTATTAGTTTTGATTCTTGTTTAACTTAAATTATGTACATTAATTGATGTTAATGATATGCTAAGCAGTTGGAATGCATCATTGGTAGTCAATCACACAGTCAGCACCTACAGCAGAGCACTATAAAGTATGCATACACCCTACTTTTCCCCCCATACTCTGCACCCTTGGAGTACAGACTTGGGAATTTTAACTGAGAGAATGCTAGGAGCTGCTGCTGACAATAGGTCTAGATAGAGAAGGAAAAGAGTGTTCAGACCCAGGGTAACCTTCTAGGAGCTACATGAGCTGGAGATTGTAGAGCATTACAGGGGGAACAGGGACATACTGCAAGAACTCACTGAGCTCTGCCAACCTCAATGCAGACCTAGAGCCAACCCATCCCAGTGGAAACAAAGGTATGTGTAGCCCTTAGGATATGAGCTACAGGTAGTTTCCAAAGACCAACTGGGGACATCATGTGGGTCTCACAGGCATCTGCTTCCAGGGTCCTCCATCAGTGCCTGGATACCATGCTACCACATACCAATGAGCACATTTTTCCCCCTCACCCCTGAGGGGAGGGCTAGCAATATGCAACTCTTCTACCATGTAGCACACTACCCTGAGGCACTGGGTGGCATTGATTGCACTCATGTACACATCAAGTCACCACCTGGTGAGGAGCATAGAATTTATGTCAACCGCAAGGGGTATCACTCCATTAACTGCCAGGTCATGTGCAATGCCCAGTGGATTATCATGAATGTGAGTGCTGGAAGCCCTGGAAGTTATCACAACTCCCATATTTGGCATGCATCACAGCTGTACCAGATGTTTGCTAGCGGGGACATCCCACATGGCCATTTACTGGGGGATGCTGGGTACGCACTGGAACCGTGGATGATGACACCTGTCAGAAATGCACACACCGATGGAAGAACACCATAATGAGGCACACACACACAAAATAGGAACATCATAGAGCATGTGTTTGGGCTTCTGAAGTCATGTTTTCAGTGCCTTGATATATCTGGCGGAGCCCTGCAGTACTCTCCAGCCACATGTGCACATATGTTCACAGTATGTGCCATGCTACACAATATGATCCTGCAGAAACAGCTGCAGCAGGATCAGCTAAGAGAAGGTATATACACAGCTCCCCACCAGTGCCTAGATAACCACAACCACAGTGACAGGAGGACTTGGAGGAAGAACCCCCTGATGAAGACCCTGTAGTCAGATGTAGTCATGCCTAGTATGCCTTGGCTGTGGCTAAGAGACAGCACATAGCACATTCACTGACAACCTAGGGCCCTAGGGAATGACATCTAACTCCTACTCACATACCTATAGTAAAATTTTTGATGCCATGCAACCCTTACAACCTGTACCTATACATGTATTGGCTGTGTACTGCTCGCATCACACAAAGTCAGCCCTGAACTACAGTCCTGCCATCTGCTGCATTCATCAGGTATGTCTCTAACCTACACACTACTTGTAAGGATTACAATAATATGGTATTGTATGTATGGATCTGCTGCATTTATGCAAGGAAATATAGTCGGCTATGTGGGCAGAAGTAACATTCACATGGGACTACAGATACCCAGTCCAATAGTATGTGTTCCCTAATAATCATTAGGCCTTATGGTTGGAATATTCACTGCATCAGTCAAAGGAAATTTTAAACAGTGGGGTCATATGATATTTGGACTACTGTCTATCCCAACAGATCATGTGCTGTTGTCCCCCCACCCCCAACACAGCAATGTTCCCATATAATTGCTTTAACAGTAAGTTAGCAATGGTATATCAGCAGACCAGGCAATATCAGGGCTGTAACATTGAACTCGATCACACATTGTATGTTACACGTACTGCAGGAATAACAACATACATATTTATACTGTTGATTATGTGATGAATAACTACTCTCTGTCTGGAAGCCTGTGTGGCTCAGTGGACCAGGGAAGTTAGCATAGGTGATGGTGTCGATGGTTCTAATCTGGAAGTAGTCACATCTCTTGCATGTGAGGTATTATGCTGTTGTTTTCACTGACTGTCAGTCTGTGTGTGGTGCAACATATGAACCTCTGTCACATATTAAGTACAACAGACAGCTGAGGAATGTTGTGTTCATTTTGAGTGAAGTGCAGTACTGTAGAAACAGGGACAGATGTCATTGTCTGTAACAAACAAAATCCTGGACTGGAGTACAGGTAGATGTGACCTGGAGTCAGTTTATAAGTACTGACAATCCCATTGGGCATGCCCATACACTTAGTTAAAATGAGAGCAATTCTGTTGCACCTTCATCAGAATGACCTGTTATGTATAGATATGTCTATACATACAGACATATTCATATACATACCCATCTGTCACTACCTCTGTCTCACATACATAGTATATCTATCCCTATGTATTGTCAAATCGATATATACCGATATATCCATGCGCAGAGTGTCCTCCTCAGGTACCCATGACTGCCGTCGAGTGGAAAGGACACCAATGCACACCCCCGGGGGTGGCCCCATGTGGCTGGAAGGGAAGGTTTAGGGTCCACCTGCTGGGATGGAACACTCTCTCTCCCCTCCCTCACATGGAGTCAGCACGTCTGGGGCCTGTGGTGGGCTGTACTGCTGGGCCAGTCACCCCCTCTGTGACTGTCTCCTTGGGGAGGCAGAAGACTGGCCATGCCTCCTGCCATGCAGACAGGGCCCCACTCCCGCCACGAGGAGGTGAGGGGGATGGATGTTACCCTGCCTTTCACTCCCTCTCTCCCATTCCCTAGGAATCATGAACTTGGTCACACCAGTCTCCACTGGGGCAGGTGGAGAGACAGAGAGAGAAGCAGACAGTGTTGGGTTGGTACAGTGAGGGGAGGCGGTACCCGGGGACAGCTCCATCCCAGGAATCTCTGGGTTAATGATCCTTCCACAGGTTCACCTATGGAAACCTTGTTATGACTTTTACTTCCCCTAGATAGTCAAGTTTGATTGTCTTCTTGGTGCACTGCTGGGGCCATGGGCAACTCCACTGGGGCCGACCCAAGGACCTCACTAAACCATCCAATCGGTAGTAGCGACAGGTGGTGTGTACAAAGGGCATCATATCATATTAAAATGATACATAGACTCTCCCCATATATCTACATAACACATATACATATCATACTCACACACAGCTACATTTGTATATACATCCCTGTTATATACGTAAATATGTGTGTGGATGTCTGTATTCACCTACATACTCTAATAATGGTGAGTAAGTCTGCATTATCACAAATCCATACTGCTGCTCAAAGGAGCTAAACTAAGGGCCCATCAGTACATAATCCACTTACCTAGAGACACCTGTGCCTGCTGGATGTCACCACATAGACAGACACAGGTGAGCAGGTGGTGTAATGTATAATGCTGATAACACATGCATGGGCAGGGCATATTGTTCCTAATGTATAATGCTGATATCACACGCATGGACAGGGCATATTGTTCCTGCCCACAGGTTTGTCTAAGTGGAAACAGCCACATATGGCCATACTGGTAACTGTACACACATAGCTTGGATAATAACAGTTATCTCACTGATAGGATACTAGTTGCAGATAATAGGAAGCAATATCAATCTGCAGACCACAGATGCTGTTCAGCACAAGCCTAGTTTGTGTAATGCTCAAGTACTGTGCCTGCAATCACATATACAACAGACTTAACCTGTGGCATGTGTGTTAAGTACTGTGATCTATACGGTGTAAGACTAGATTGGTAGGGGTACTAATCTTACTCCAGTCTACTTGCGTGTGCGTGTGTGTGTGTGTGTGTGTGTGTGTGTGTGTGTGTGTGTGTGTGTGTGTGTGTGCGTGTGTGTGTATGCCCAAGCAAAATAACTGCCATGCCCTCATAGACTATTGACCCAGAATGGTTATGTACTTTTTGGCCCTGTAACTTTATTTATTATTTTTTTTTTTATTTTACATTTGTTAACTGGGAAAGTCTGACTTGGAACGAGCCAATTTTCAGTGGAGGCCCAGGGAGAAATGTTCCACGCACATGTCTTTGTAACACGAACACAGGCAGGACATGCAGACTCCATACAGAAGACACCCCAGCTGAGAATTGAACCAGAGAACCTCTTGCTGTGAGGCAATAACGTTACCACTACACCACTGCACTGCTGCACCACTACTTCTGCTTCCAAACTGCCCTCTTCTACAAGACCTGATGATGTCATCCATCTTAAGACTACCAGCTGAAAGTGAGTGTGTGTGTGTGTGTGTGTGTGTGTGTGTGTGTGTGTGTGTGTGTGTGTGTGTGTGTGTGTGTGTGTGTGTCAATAAGTACTGTGAACTATAGTGTGTAAGACTAGATAAGTAGGGTTTCTAATCTCACTCCAGGCTATTTGGTGTGTGTGTATGTCCACACAGCATAAATATAACCACCTTGGTAACATAGAAATTGTTAGGGTTTTGCAGTATTTTATTTGTAGCAGGTGATGTGGCCCCCCAAATGACTGACCACAACAAGGCCTGCTGATGTCATCAAGCATAATATGTTTTGAACTGATAGTACTAGCAGACATGAGGTGTGTTGCATGCATCATGTACTGCAATTTGTAGTGTGCACCATTACATAGGTAAGTGATCTCATCTACATACAGCTAACTTGAAGTACATGTATGCACTGGCATGTCCTGTATGCAGTGACTGGAAGGGCTGCTATTCACAGTGTAGCCATGTTTGTGTGTGAGTTTTTTAGAACATTTTGCATCATGTTATGGATCTATAGGATAATTCCACTTTATTAGCATAATGGCCATACAGCCCTCACAATCATAGACATCTTTATAGCCGTGGTTTCAGGGTCAGCACATATTGTCCCAGTCCAAGAGGGACACATGCAGATGTCCTGTGTTGAGATGAAGGTCACCCAGGCAGTCATATAAATGGCATGTGCTGAGGTACACTGAGGTGCTCTATGTGTCATTAGGCAGGGTTCTGTTTCAAGGGTGTGTTTAAGTCTGCTAGACAAATCTGTCCCACAAGCCTGTAGTACTACCATCACATACAAGGTTAATGTCCTTACAGTGAGTTATCCATCTACAATGCCTCCTACAGACAGATAGCATATACAGCCAAGCAGGGTCACACATTGCCCTGTATACAAGGTACAGATCACCTCTGAATAGTCTATATGCCACAGGCAACAATGACACTTATTGCAGATGATCCCTATTGAACACATACTGAAGACGTGAAGTGTCCTTGTGAGGGACCATGCTGTTGTGTGCAATTGGCAGTACTGCTTGGAAATGTACATCAAGAAATGGCCATTGCACTCCGATATTGGCATGCTGAGGGAAGTGTACGAGTATGTCACTTACAGGTGACTGTAGCATCAGCTATGCCATATGATTCCTTCCATACCAGTGTAGTGACATGTTGATCTGAGCCACATTAGGTGTAAACCTGTGTGGCCAGATCTGTGTTCCCAATTCGTTCACCCCTGAATATGTATATTACTGATGTGCTGCTTACCAGGTACATAGGTTTAACTGATGGAAATGATACTACATATATATTTGCATGGAGTTTATGGCCATTAGTATGTCAACAGGCATGTGTTCGCAATACCCTTTGGCAGGATAGTGTCATACCACAGAGACTACTGTCAAAATTCCAAACTGTGTACAGTCAACTGTGTGTAGCACACATATATGTGTGCTGATTAGCTCCATGATGATTGCCCTTACAGGCATACAGATATTGCTAATTAGACAAAAAGGTGTATAGTTATGTTGGTCAGTGGATGCATAACAGCTCCCGTTGCCCACACAGCTGGTGTGCAGCCAGTGGTTTCAGGATAATTGCAAGGGTTTCCCAATGGTTTTACCATTCCTTGTCAGATGACATGTGGGATGTAGCCTGGAATGTTAGCATGTGCAATAGATGTTGTGTATCTTCCAGTTAGAGGCCAGTCATGAACTGCTTTGTAATTATGGAAGTTATGGGACAGGTTGTAGGAATGTCATGTGTCACATGTGGTGGGGACAAAAGAGTGTAGTTGATGAAGTGTGGGAGTACAGGTTAGGTTACGTTAGGTTAGGTCAGGTTAGGTATGAGTACAGACCTGTCATATGTGGCATCATGAAGTATGAGGTCACTGACAATCTGGGCCTATCCTTGGAGGTCATACATCTAACTACACTGTGCGCTGTGGTTCTGTTTTATGTGGGTGGCTACTTTTGTCACTTACCATGTCTACACAACATCACAACAACACTATGTGCTTCTATTAGCTGAGGAAGTAGTTCCTCCATGTTAGGGGCACCCTCACCCCAACTCTCATACAGCACTGTCCATTTGTTATTGAACTTCCACCAGTCAGGTTTGCTGAGCCATGACAAGCCTGTGTCCCTTATGTCAGTTACAGCCAAGTTCATGCAGTTGTAATGTTGCTGACATAATGCATGGGTGTAGAGCTCTGCATACTTGTCTGTCCCATTTGAAGGGGAGGTGCAGTCACGCTATGTCAACCATCCCACAGGAGGTAATAAATGGCTTTCTTGACATATTTAAAAAGTGAACAACAACCACCTGGGGATGAATGCTCCTGTGAACAAAATAACGAATAAAAGCTGCAACTGTTTCCAAAGCATTCACCGGAGCAAAAACGGCAGTAAACCACAATACTGTTACAGCGGAGTAAATATCCAAAGATTGTGAAATCGGCACCACATTAAAACTGGCATAAAATGTTTTATTCACACAAGTAAGCGCTTTCACCATTAGGCTTCATCAGACTGTAACAGTATTGTGGTTTACTGCCGTTTTTGCTCCGGTGAATGCTTTGGAAACAGTTGCAGCTTTTCTTGACATATTTGTCTGTATTGTCTGCAAGCGGGGTACATGTTGGTAGTTCTAAGAAGACTGATCTGTGACCAGATCCCACCAGGGAGGACCTCACATTGGGGGGCTGTGCTGGTAACCCATATTGGCAAACACATAATGCAATACATTGGTTCCCCATGTGGGGATGTCATAGCACTGCTACAGGGCATTGTAGGTAAGGACCTGGAATATCCTTTGGGCAAGTGAGCTGCAACAAGGCTGAGCAATACAGTGTATACATATTACACTTCCCTAACATGTTTTCTGTGCTCTGTACGGACACCTTGTATGACTCTCTTTTTGCAACATGCTGGACATAACTGCAGAACTTACTTGCACAGAGGATACCAGTATCCAGAGAACTCTGACTCATGTCACCTGAAATGCCATGATAGGAGTTAGCATGGATCCGAGCACTAACACTGTTGCACACCTACTGACACTGGACAAAACACTATTACTTTTGGTCAAGACCAGATCATGGCTATTGACTGAAAACATTGCAGCCAATTGAATATTACACTATGCAATTGATGTCAAACATATGTCTCACTCCACCAACCATGGCCTGACAAGGTGTATGACAATATTAGTCCAGCAGGCCTTGCTGGAAACTGTGTACATCATGTACAGAGTGTTATGTCAGCTGGTGGATAGGCATGTATCTGAAAGTCCTACTCTGAGAAGATAGCATTGGGAGACCTAATCTGCAATGATGCCAGTCACCAGTGGAGTTCACCATCCTCCATTATTGGAGTACCCTGTCTACCTATTCCCTCTCTGCAGTCACAGCCACTTTCAGTGACCTCCAACTGAGTACATTAGTAGGTGATTGCATATTGGGAGCTGTCACAGAATCTAACACAGAACCAAGAGTTATCCAGGATAGCCTAACACAGTCAGCTGTTCTCTGAGCCACTGACAAAGACTAAATGCCAATGACTGCACAATACTGTCCTGTGAGAAATCATTCACCCCTGCAAAATATTGTAGTGTCCACACACCACACACAGTTGAGCCATTACACATGGAGTTATGGATACAGAGAGTAATGTAACCTTTGACTTTCACTGGTTGGTAAGATGTGGGGATTCATTCATTGTTGTACAACCTATACTGATAGGCTTGGGATGTAAATCCCAGACTGTCACTGCTACACTGAATGTGGCAGTCATTTCACATCATTGTGTACAATGGCATCCTTGCTATATCACTACACAGGCATATCTTACAACTGTAGCAACCACACAGGCTCCATTGTACACCAATACACAGTGTAGATAACATGTCCTATGGAGTCTGTGTCATGACCATACATGTGTAGTCTGCCTCCTAAATGCTTTGTAGGGGATGTATATGGCTCCATACAGGGAGGTGTCAGATCCCACTGTGTACCTCCCGCATATCCATGACAGGACTAACACATCTCACCTGTTCTACATGCCTACAATATCACTGTGGTATACATAGTACATGCTGGAGAGACAGGTGTGTAGCACAGACAGTACACCTTACATAAAACCCTCATATATGTGAAGCACATATCTGCTGTGACACACATCATGTGCAGGTTGCACAATGGGATGCAGAACACGACAATCATAACTAGTGTCAGGCAACTGTCTGTACTAGACACAGAATATTTGTAGATGGGTAATCTCCATCACCACAGCTTGCAGATGTGTGAATTCCCAAAACCCTGGTGACACTTATCAAGGGTAGCAGACCTGTTCACAGATTAGGGATGCATGAGTACGCTAAATGCCACCATTGTCCTTGTTAGCCTGTTGTACACATATGAAATTATGGAGCCATGCACTTATAGTGCTGTACCTTGCTGAAGACATATTTCTGCTGTGCTGACATGCCATCCTGTGCTGCTTTATTGCCACTGTGTATCCATAGGTTATCCCAACACACTCCTGATCAAAGACACACCTGACATTGTGTAATTATACAACCATTACAATATCATACAACATATGGTACACAAAAGTATGTGGCATACTCATGACAAATGCCAGCATACAGTATCTTCAGTAACCCCAAGTGGCATGGCAAAACAATACTGCATTACACAAGTACATGGTAGCTAATATAGTCACCCTGTGCATCAGACACATAGCTTCATTTCTCTACATTGATGGTGAGGATGACAGGGATGTGGCACGGGTATCCTCACTTGCACAGAGTGTTGTGTGGGGGTGCAGGAGGCCTAGGCTGACCCAAATGTCTGACAGCATGTGTGTGAGTCAAGAAGGGTTGGCAGGTAAGATGGACCATGGAAAAGGGATGTGTGTGGCTGTAGGTGACCTGCATTTGATAGTGGTGTGTGAGTGTGTGCACGTACACATTCAAGATCAGTGCTATCCCTACATGTGTGTATGTTGGACAGCTTTGGACAATACATGGTTAACAGTTCACTGTCTCTGGCCCTGAACATGGGAACTGACTCTGCCAGGATTTGCACTGACACCTCCATGCCCAAGGTCAGAAGTGGTGCTGGTACCTGATGGTGACTGCTGTCTGCTGGGAGTGTGTCTCCCACAGGAATGCCCAAGACCATGAGCCTATGGCCTGCCACATCATGGCATGGAAAGCACACTCCCCTCTGTAGTGCTGGATGAACTGCCACTACAGGAGCATGATTGTGCTTGGCCACATGGACCTCAGCAGATGGGGTTGCTGTCCTACATCCATGAGTCTAACGCTCAACTCCAACCACATGTTCAAGCACAGACAATGTGTGGTCCAAGACAGACACTGTTTCAGCCCACCTTCTGTTCACTGCATCAGTGAACTGCTCCAGGGTCTCCCCACTGCAGTGGAGGCAGTCACGTATGTCAGACTCTGCTGCATCCATAACCCTAAGCATACATCTGGTGTTCCATTCAGAATGTGCCTGTGCTTCCATGACAGCCCGAAACATGCATTAAGTTACCCATGATGTGACACCTGCAACAGGTGGTGGACACACAGCAGGGATCCTACAAGCACCCCTGTCAATCTACCTGTGTGGGACTTCAGCTCTTTGACTATGACTAGTGTATACACTCACTGGAGCCATAGTTGCCACACTTTCCTGTTCAATGTCCCTGCCCTCTAACTGTCCAATATTTGTGGCCACCAGGGACTGGATATGTGTGGGCATACTGACTGTGTGCAGTGACAATGAGGGCCTAAGAGGGATGTCAACCTCTGGGACAGATTCAACCCCAAAACCCCCACCTGTGCCACCATGATCATCAGAGTCTGAGGAGATACTGAGATCAGGTTGTGTAGGTGACAGACATCACCCCCCCCGATCACCTGTGATAAGAAAGGAAAAAGGAGTACATTAATACCTGCATTAGTATGCTCTGCAGTACTATGATGTGATATATTAAAGGCTCTATACACTGTCATCACTATGACAGACCTGTTGAAAACCCAGCCTCATATAGTAGGACATGAGGACAGTACTCTTCCCACTAACAGCTGTAGTTACATGAAAATAACATCTCATTATACTGCAATCTCATCAACAACAGTGAGGTACACTGTTGGCATTTGTGTAGACTCTGCAGAATTGACACATATGACTCTCTGTAGTGTCCTGACAATATAGTCACATCTATCAGTGTGTTCACCCCTACAAGACATAAGTATGAGTCTAATTGTGTACAGTCAGAATATATGTGTACAGTTGGCAATCATGCTGACAGTACAGCAATGTAGGCATCAGGCCTGGGATGACAGTCTAGGAATTACAATGCTGTAAACTTGCATCTATAACAAAACAGTGTCATGCTTAAAAGGAGCATAACCATGGGCTTAGCCAATACCTGACGGACCTGTGAAAATCTGAGGGACAGGTAACGTCAGTACCACTGCATACTCCACCACCTTAAGGTAATACATCCATATATCTCACATTTACAGTAGTTACTGTGTTAATTGTTATATTGGTCAAAAATCTGAGACTGACAGTCAAACTGCAGTGAAACCCTTCTCCCCCCAAAAGCAGACAGACCTGACACCCATGTAAGACTATGTATGCCCTGATACACTGAATGCTACAGTTTTGCAATGCTGATCCAACTAATCTTGCTTGCATGCTCCTTTGCCATGGACACTATGGAACCCACATCCACGATGTAGGGTGTGATGGATGCCTGGGAGCTGTTGTATGTGCCTAGATTTATCAGGAATCTCTCAGTGGCTGAGAGTGGTTGTTCCACTGCAGGCCCTCCACTAGTGGCACCATGATTCCTGGCTACATCTGCTCCTCTTCTGTGTACGGCATTGATCATGTCTATTGTGCAGTCTCAAGCTTGCTCTTATGTCCTGCCCTGATGACCAGTAGCATTGGCATCACAGATAAGGTCAGCCCACACTGCCTACTGCTGTTCCCCGTTGTGTCGCCTCCTGGACAGTAGGACTTCCTGGTTTTGACAGAGCACTTCCAATATTAACTCATTCTCTGCATTCATGAAAGCTGCACGGCATCTTGCATACATGCTCCCTGAAAGACAACTACATGACAACACATGTTGGGCTCACATACGTGGAAGTACACTATGTAGTGATACAGCACGGACAGAATGGTTGGCAATATACACTGCTTGATCACACATGTCATTTTCTACAGTGTACAGACATGCTAAGCATGTAGATACACCCAAGATACTGACAACAGCCAGGTATTCCCGTGTGTGCTATGACAGATACTGCTGTATGTTCATACAGCCTAGTTGGAATGGCCAATTGTAGAACAGCACCAGAAGTAAGAACACGTCAAGGGGTATTGTCACTAATGCAAACCAAGGGAATAACACCAATCAAAGGAACAACAGCCGGGACTTTGCTTCACCTAACGAAAAACCTATTTTTGGCAACAACCCTCAGAATCACAAGAATAGTTCTCAAAATTTTTACAACCGAGGCCGCTTCCAAACCAATATGTCCAACAACCGGAGGCCATTGAATGCAAAGGGCCCATGACCGAACTGGTCATCCCAGAGGCAGTTGCTATTCCAGCCAGCTATGATTTAGCTGGCACTTCTGATAGAGTCAACACCAGTTCTTACAGTATTGGTTTAATAGCAACAAGGACTTTAACATTTTTAACTATTCAAGCATGGCTGTGGACACACCTTTGGCCGACCTTCTTGCTAAAGGTTTAACTTTTGTCCCTGACCAGAGAGCTAATCTAGCAAGTACAGTCATTGATTTAAAACTCGTAAATTAAATTTGGGGAGTATGTTTAAGAACCAAGCCATAGCAGATAGAGAATGCAGAATAGCCAGTGTATTTAACCCACCTATGCCTCCTGCCTTGTTGACTTTTGAATGTGTATGTGAATTGGATTTGTGTGACATTTTAGATAGTAGTAGATCTGTTTCTTCCAGTAAAACATTGAATTTTAATGAGTTACACTGGGAAAGGTTGAATTCTTTGCATTTTCAGAATGTTAAAATAGTCAAACCAGATAAAGGAGGTGGCCTTGTGTTTTTGATGAATTCGATTATAGAGATCATATGTTGAGATTGTTGAATACTCAAAATTATACATCAGCCTCTCTGAATGAAATTAAGAAATCACAATAGAAAGTGAAGGTTTGTTTGAATGACTTGTTCATAGAGTCTAGGATTTCATTGGACCTGTATAATTATTTGTCATGCTTGGCCCCATTGAAGCCTATAATTTTTGGAATTCTGAAGGTTCACAAGAGCTTAGAGGATCCACCCCTCTGGCCTATTGTGAACGGAAGAATGTCCATTACTTATCCCATTGCTAAGTACGTCGACACAGTTTTAAAGAAATTGGTTGAAAGTGTGGACCATATTTACAATGACTCTCTGTCATTTCTAAGTAATGTCAGTGGCCTCGAATACAGAGATCACATTGTTTTCCTGACCATTGATGTTGAGGACCTGTATACTGTCATACCTGTGGATACAGGAATTGAATGGGTTTCTAATTTCATGGCGGATAAGGGTAGTTCAGTAAGAGAAATTGAGCTATTACAGGAATTTTTGGATTTAATTTTGAGAAACAATTATTTCATATTTGAAGAGAGATATTATTTACAAAAGAATGGGTGTTGCAATGGGCTCTTCATGTAGGCCTAGCTTTGCTAACCTCGTGATGGCCCATTGAGAGCAACACTTCATCTTTAACAACAACTCATTTAGCGCCAATATCTACTACTACACTAGATATGTGGACAATGTGTTCATTATGTTTGATGGCACTATTGAAGACATTCCCAAGTTTATTGATTATTTGAATGCCTCTACAAATTTTTTATCCTTTACATATAGTTCAAGTACAGAGCACATAGTGTATCTGGATGTAGACTTAAATAAAGATAGAGGGAACCAAGTATTCAAAGCTAAGATTCACAGAAAATCCACTTACTCTAATTCCTTTCTTCACTACACCAGTAGTCACCTTTATCAACAAAAGAAATATATTATTAAGGGCCAGTTGGTGAGGGTGACCCGCATGGTTTCTGATGACGATGAATTTTTTGTGGAATGTCAAACCTTGAGGGGAATGTTTCTGAAACGGGGGTACCCCAGACAACTTTTAGAAGAGATGATATTTGAGGTTCAAGACAAAAGAAACAACGGAGTATTTAGTCCAATACTTTCAACTAGGCATGTAGCCCTCAACACTGTGACATCTTTAGTTGAGCGGAGCCAGTCATATAAAGCAAACACACCCAAGGTGACTTTTATCACATCATTCAGAATTGACGCTAAGTTAATACGACAAATTTTGTATAAAAATTGGACTCTACTTAGTTCAGATACAGATCTGACTTCTATTCTTGAATCCAGACCTAGAATTGTCTATAGAAGAGGGCAGAACCTTAAAAGTTTGTTGGAAAGGGGTAAGATCCCAGTTGTGAGAGATCCAGGCATGTATACATTTAAGAGCTGCTCCCAGTGTAGATTTATGGAGGTGGGTAATGCCTTCTACAATAGAAGGAGAAAATATTACATGAATAAAAGATTTAATTGTACCACCAAGGGAGTGGTCTATTTAGCAACCTGCAACCTCTGCCCGTGTTTCTACATCGGTAAAATTGATCGTAGATTCAAAGACAGGGTCTATGAACATATTTACAGCATCAGGGAGTTAAAATTGGGGAATGCACTGGCTAAGCATGTGCATGAACATCCCCAGCACAGTTTCAAGTTTAGGGTGATTGATCAAATTGAGCAAGACCCCAGGGGAGGACCCCTCACCTTTAAGCTAGAACTGTGTGAATTATTATGGCAAATAAAATTGAATGCCTACAATGCTCCAGGACTAAATGATTTATGTTCCTTGTCATGTGTTTTAAAACTGAAGAGTCTGCAGAGGTAATTGACATACCTCTCAACCTGGAAACATCAAAAATCTGGACAAGCCCCATGAAAAATAGGTACAAATCTGTATGCTGATTACCATCTAATTTGCATACATAATTATGTAACCCCACCCACTCCAATGGAACTGTGGGATACCAACTTTCGAACGCAAACTGAAGAACAGACAACCAAAAAATGGCACCAGAGTCCCTCCTGCAGTCATTCCAGTGTCCTATTACCTGGCTATTTTGCCCCATTTACCATAAACACTACTAATGTATGCATACTGCTTTACATCAACAATGATTTGAATTTTATTTTTACATTTTACAGCACAATAATGCAGAAACACTAAAAGACATAATCTGGTAAACAAAGCAATACTGTCTCACAATGAAAATAGGCTTGACATTAAACTTTGCCCTTGAAACTCACATTCATTGAAACAGCATTGAAACCCACACACACAAAATGCATCTGGCCACTCCAGTGGTGGATAAAGATTACCTTTGGGCTGTTTTCAAATCATTGGCCCCTTGCACACAAAACAAGAACCATACATGTGTTCTTTTCTTTATACACCTTCCTGACTTTATTAAATTATATTCCTTGTATAATACAACACACATGTTAGAGCACATTTTAAATTTATTGTTTGAACATTTTACCAGTAATCTGTACTGTAGGCAATGAAACAAAACACATGAACCAATAATGACAAAACTGCCCAATTCAGAACTTTTCCATCATAAAAGTCTGCATCCACACCCACACTATAAATAGAATGACAGTAGTTTATAGATTGATTGTAAGCCATAGGCATCTTGCTCAGCGTCTCGCAGTTATTTTCAATTTCATTTTTTTTTTTTGGGGGGGGGGGACAAAAGGTCAAAAACCAGGGACACATTTTAAACATTGCTTGTATAATTTTGTAAAGTTGCTAGAATAAAATGCGGTGCTACCATCATGCATTTCACTGGCAGGTTTTGAACCCAGGACTCTATGCACTATATTCAGAACAACATAGAACATACCACTATCCCAAATCAGCAGCTACCTGAAAAATAGGAAGACTGAAACTTAATAGCCATCATTTAGTGAATTCATTTCTCACTTCTCAACATAGCTCTTAACCTCAACACAAAAAACATGGACAAACAACAAAGCCAATAATGGGGGAATACAAATTCAGTTCTCACTTCTCACTCACCATATCTCTGAACTGTTAGCACAAAAACAATAATAGGGGAATAAAAATTATGTGCTCACTTCTTCTCATAGCTCTAAACTCTTAGCTCAAAAAAAAAAGGGTACTTATGTATTATCGCAACCAGATTTTCAAGCTTAAAATATTTGCTTGTATTTTCCTTAAATAAATGGAATTAATGGTATTAAAACTAAATAATGTCTTTTCTATAAAAGTTTTAAGTTATAGTAGTATTTAAACTTGAAAACACAGAGAAAAGAACATTTGAAAATAGCTTGACCCTTTTTTACTCCTATTTATACATGTCAGTAAAGCATCTCTGCATGTGTTCCATTTCTCGTGCTATACAAAAGTTGTCAAAGCTCTAGTCAAAAGACATATAGTTATTAACCATCTAAGTTGATTGCTGTAATCTTAGTTTTGTGAAAAATGCGATTGTGGGATTTACCTAACACAGATAAGGAGGCAATTCAGTTATTTCAACAGTATGGAATTATACACAGTTTAAAGGAATGCAGTTCAGGACATGAAATGAAATTATACTATGGAAAACAAATATTTTGGAAATGCAACTCTACTAAATGCTACCAGCATATAGGAGTTCAGGAAGGTAACTTTTTTGAAGGAAGTAGAATTTCTTTCATAACTGCTGTTCGTTTTATATACTGTTGGTGTAAGCAGTTAACTAGCATTAACTTTTGTCGTGAAGAATTGGATATGGCTGACAAAACAGTTATCAACTGGAGTAATTATTTAAGGGATGTATGCACCATGGAGTTGGAAAAACAAGAGAAGAAAATGATCGAAGGGCCAGGGCATATAGTGGAAATTGATGAAAGTTTATTTACTCGGCGGAAAAATAACAGCGGTTGTATTCTACCTCAACAGTGGATTTTTGGAGGGATCTGTAGGGAAACGAAAGAAACGTTTGTAGTAAAAGTGCCTAACAGAACTGCCTCTACATTGTTTGACCAAATACAAATAAACATCAAAGAAGGTAGCATTATATACTCAGACTCCTGGAAAGCATACCAAACAAAACAACTGGAAAAAGCTGGCTTCAGTCATGACAAAGTTAATCACAGCTACAATTTTGTTGACCCTGACACTGGAGTGCATACACAACATACAGAAAGAATGTGGGGCTCAGTAAAGTGGAGAAACAAGAAACAGCGAGGAACTGCACGTCACCATCTACATTACTATCTTGTTGAATATATGTGGCGTGAAACACAACTATCACATTCAAAAGACTGCTTTGAAGAACTACTAAAAGCCATCGCTAACAACTTTCCTAAACAAAAAAGCAGAAAAACCACACCAAGTACCACACCAATTAACCAACCAACTACTTCCAAGCTGTCAACAGTAAAAAACAAAACAACACCCAGTGAACAATCCACATCTTCTGAACTATCTACACTGACTACCAATATAACAACAACTGAAGAATCCACAATTAACAATATTTAACAGTAGAACCCTAATAGCTATGAAAATTAATGACATTCGAATATACCGAATATACATGACAACCAAGAAAGAAACAAAGCAGTATTCTGAATTTACTTATATTACATTGCATATGTACCATTTAATAAATACAGTTTAACCATTAAATACTTTTCCTCAATCACTTACCTTGTCTCCGTTTTCTTCTTTTTTGCTTTAAGTAATCCAAGAACTGAATAAAGGAAAATAAATCTCCACATGTGTAACACATCCCAACGATAAATCCCAAACCAAAAGCTCCTTCGATTGCCCCAACGATAGCTCCAAAAGTCCTTTGTAACCAAAGTAAGTTCCAATAATAGCTCCCAAAGTCCTTCGATAAGTCCAAGTCCTTCGATAAGTCCAAATTTTAAAATAACATCGACTGCCCCAACGATAAATCCAAAAGTCCTTTTTAACCAGCCGAAGTTCAAACGATAGCTCCCAAAGTCCAAAAACACCGATTGTCCCAACGATATATCCAAAAAAACCACAAATGAAGTTTCAGCGATAGTTTCCAACTCCTTCGATAGCGATCCCCAAGTTCTTCGATAACTCCTTCCCATACGAACACCTTCCAACGATACAGCCAAAAGGAAAACAATCCCCAAATCCTTCGATAACTCCATTCTGATACGAACACCTTCCAACGACAGCCAAATCGTAAAATCCTTCCTTAATTCCTATGCGACCGTCTCCTTCCGACGACAGCTTCGAAATGGAAAGCACCTTCAAAGTTCAGCTATAAATATACGTACCAACGTAACGCTAGTTTTCAGCACACTACGCACCTATCCAAAAAATTTACCCATAAAAACATTAAAAAAAACCCCACCAATATCCCAGCATACTTTTAGACCCACTACCCTTCCCTAATACGCTATATTTTTTTAAATTTAAACTAAAGGTGGAAAGTACAGTACATCGCAAAATCTGGTTGCGATAATATGTAAGTACCAAAAAATGTTCTTACTTCTCATCATAGCTCTCTGAACTCTTAGTACAAAAAAAAAAAAAAAAAATCTGGGCAAAGCTCAGAACATAACTTTCAACTGTTAGAGAAAAAAGCTCTCAACTCACTCAGAAATGGTGGTGGCTAGGTATAGTAGGCTCTTTTTACCATGTACTAAAGGTACAGGGTTGAGCCTGAATACCACACACACACACACACACACACACACACACACACACACACACACACACACACACACACACACACACACACACCTACCTCACACTGTACTTCTGTGTAAGGTATACAGTATAATCAGTTATGGAAATTGATTAAAAACTAAGTTATAATGTAAAATTGCATACTCGTACTGGCTGCCATTTTTCTAGAGTCACAAATGAGTCTTTTCTGGGTATCACATTATGCAGTACACAGTTCTGCACATTAACTGTAAGTTGTGTGGATAACACAAAAAGAACAAATACTGTAGATAGGATGAACGGGAAGAAATCGCAGGTTACACTACGTTAATTTAAAGAATCAATGGTACTGGATTCTATGTTATAATATAACACCAATAAAAGTAAAGTTTTATATATAGACAGACACAATATATAGTATGTTTATTTTGTAAGAACACCAGCTTTAGCCTATAGACTGGTAAAAACTTTTGAGTATAAATTAAATACTAATTATATAATTCTAATACACATTGCACAAATATGAAATCTAAAGCAAGTTGAACCTGAGGAAATGTTAAAAGTAAAGAAACAGTACTTCAGCTTTATAATGTATATATTCTGGATCTGGTGTATAGCATAACAACTATAACAAATGACACTGCAGAAAATTTAAAAAGGATGTCAAACTATTCTGTCAGATTACATGAGCCAATCTCTGTTCACTCATGAAAAATGCTCAGGGTAGACCTGTTAGTAATATATAAGCCCAGAAAGGCTGAAAACCAAAGAGTGTGTAAAGGTTTGACAACAGTAACCCCATTTAATATTAAAGGAAAAAGAAGTAGAATGGCTAGTACCATCAGTAAATTTCAGGAGACAAAAAATAAACAAATGAAAGGTGCCTACATCTGAAAATAGCTGATGATTTCAAAACCAAGACAAGATGGTGAACTTTATGAGTGACTGATGCTATGAGTTTAGGCTTATTCTGCCTAAGGCTCTATAAACAGATATGTATTAATATAAGTACCTCAACCCAAAACATAGTGACAGAACACCTTGATGAGGTTTCAAAACTTTCTAGTGAAACTATGTGTACACACACACACACACACACACACACACACACACACACACACACACACACACACACACACACACACACACACACACACACACACACACACACACACCCTGTTCCTTACCTGCCTGAATCCAAACACACATCCTGTTCCTTACCTGCCTGAATCCAAACACACACCCTGTTCCTTACCTGCCTGAATCCAAACACACACCCTGTTCCTTACCTGCCTGAATCCAAGCTCTTCAGCCCGCCAGCTTAGTTTGCTGCCATTAATCCCCTCAGCTTCCTTGCCACCATTAATCCCATTCCCGGCCGGTGAACTTTGCTGCCATTACTCCTCCATTAATCCCCTCAGCTTCCTTGCTGTCCCGGCTGGCGAACTTTGCTGCCATTACTCCTGGTGAACTGCTCTTCTTCTGTTTGTCGTTGGCCCATTAATCCTGGCTCTAACTGCTCAGCCAGCCGGAAATGTTCCTTGCTGCCATTAACCCCAGCTCTCTAACTGCTTGAATTCCCGCCGTTTCAGCCAGCTGGAAATGATGATGTGAGCTCCTTGAGCTCAATTCTGACTGGCTGGTAGCATGGCAGAGCTGATGTCATTGCGCACGTGATGACGTCAGCTCCAACAGCGCAAAAATTTCAAAAATGCAAAGAAAAATCGGAAATGAAGGGGTGCCACTCGGGAATTGTGGTACCCCTTCATTTGGACCCCAAAACTCGGTAAAAACCGAGTAATTCGGAACGGTTGGGAGGTCTGGTAATTGATCATTTCTTCTGTACATTTGTTGTTTGTTTACATTACTGGACCTTACTAGAATTAATTTTTTATACGCTGTATTTTTTGTATTATATTAGTTAACTGACAGACTGGGTAATAGTTGATTTTACTAGTGGGTATTTCTTTTGAATGAATTGCTTCTTTTAAATGAATTGCTCATTTTGCACTTTAAGTAATTATTTAGCACAGTTTTTAAACAAAGTTTTTTATAAGATTTTTAAAATCAGGTCATCCTCAGCGTGCATGTTCATTCTTGGTCAGTTTTATTCATGCTTGCTTATTTATTCATGCTTATTTATTTAGCATTTGTATTTATATTGAAATGTTTTTAAATATCTGTAACTTTTGCTTTTATAAGCTAATTGATGTTCAGCATGTGACACTTTAAATAGCTGCATTTTGCAAGCCATGATGGTGCAGCGGTAGCATTGTTGCCTCACAGCAAGAGGTTCTCCCATTCGATTCTCGGCTGGAGCACCTTCTGTGTGGAGTCTGCATGTCCTCCCCATGGTTAAGTGGCATTTGAAGGACATGCTTAGAATGGGTGTGCCTTTGCTGAAGGTTGGATGTCGAGCTGGCACCTTGGCACCCATAAAAAATCTACTGCCAATTATTAGCGGACCGGAGTTCCACTGTGGCGACCCCTAACCGGGAAAAGCCAAAAGAAGAAGAAGTCTGTTTGTCTGATGAAGTCTTGCTCACAGAAGCAAGATGAAAACACTTACACTACTTCTTTTTATGAATTAAAACTAGTATCTGTGGATTATATTTTGTTCCTTGGATTTGTCTTGCCACCTGTGGTAATTTTTCAGCATTTTTTGCAGTTATTTTTTTACAAGTTTGTTAATAGTGTGCAGGGATGTTGTTTCTGCCAACAGGGATAATAATGCATTTTTTTAGCACTGAGTTTGAGTCCATGGCGCTGGCACCAATCATTGGTTTGTGTAAGTCCCTCTTGAATTATATTGACCTCTTTTGGGGATTTAATGATTGCACCTAATTTGCAATTTTGACAGCCACAGCCCCTCTTTTTTGGTCTGAACTTCTGAGAAGTTTATTCCAAACAATACGGGGCCCAGCACAGACCCCTGTAGAACCCCACTGGTGACAGGTCTGCTGGTTGAAGTAAAGCCCCCAGCTTTGACTGAGTGTGATCTGTCAGTGAGCCAGTTAGCAGCCCACCTGACATAAGGGTTAATATTCAACTGAGAGAGTTTATCAATGATGCCCAAATGTGAGATTGTGTCAAAGGCCTTGGGTAAATCAGGGTAGGCTGTATGCACAGATTTGCCTTTGTCTATGGCTCTGGTGACCTGCCTTTGACAAAAAACAAACTGTGTCGGATCAAGGGTTTGGAGATCACCTATATCCTTATTTATAAGGTCCATGATGATTCATTCCATGGCCTTACATCTAAGGCTGGTTAAGCTTATGGGTCTGTAGTTCAGTCTGTAGTTCCCAGGGTTGGGGGATGATGGTTGCTGTTTTCCATTCAGCAGGGACAAAACCAGTACTCAGGCTGTGGTTGAAGAAACTACCTAATGGAGTTGCTAACTCATGTATTAGACCATTTAAAACACAACCTGGGATGCCATCTGCTCCCATATAGGGTGTGTTTTTGATCTTGGAGAGAGCACTAATGACTTGTTCTTTGGAGATGCAAGGTGGGGGAGATATAGAGAGAATGCTCTGTGGAATGTTTGAGGGGACAGGGTGGGGTGAAATGTTTGCCAAACTTGTCAGCTAACAGGTTAGCTATTTTTGCATGATCAGTGTGTGTGATGCCATCCACAGCTAGTTCAGCACACATTTGGGTCCTACCATTTAGGTGACAGATATAGCTGAAGATTGCCTTATGGTTATCCTTAGTTATGGTTGCTAAATGTTTTCAAAGTTGCCCTTAGATGAGTTTGCAAGTTGTCTAGTTTGTTTGTTCAAGCAGAGAAGGGTGTTCTTCCAGTGCTGGGGCCTCTCTTTTTTATTCTTAGACAGCAACTTCTTCATCTTGTTGCATAACATCAGTGCTAGATGTCCACCAAAGAGGCTTGTTTTTTCCTGAGGATCTTGTTTTGATACTATCAGATACATCAGTGTCAATATATTTGTATAAGTGATTGTGCAGGGCATTTGTGTATACCTTAGTATAGCTATCAATACCATCTGTGGGAACAGGAACTTGGAAATTATTTATGTCATCTCTTAAGAGGGTATAATTAGCTTTGGTGAAATTTTTTAGGCTGATTTCCCCTAAGAAGGATTCAGGTGTTATAGCTACTTCAAATGTGACTGATTTGTTATCAGATTTAACCTGTGAGGGTCCTATACTTGTGGTGGTGCAATGGTTAACCATTAGGACCAGGTCAGAAATATCTGAGCTCCTTGTGGGGCTAAAAATGATAAGACCAGCAGCTGTAGCAACTAGGTGATATTAAATGTTTAATCTGTTGGTAGTAAAAACTATATATCAAACAGAGAAAGTAAGTGCACAAACAACAAACCGGTTTCGGCAAAAATTAAGAATGCCTTCCTCAGTGTAAAGATCATGGCATTTGATACATTCCTTATATAATTGGCTTTGACATTGTTTCTGTTTGAGTGCTTGCAGCTACCATACTTGCAGACGCTTCAGTTTCCCCCTTGTGGGGCTGCATACTATTGTTCCAAGGCATTAGTTTTAACAAAGCCCAACAACCTTTGTGAGAGCATGTTGGTACTTGTATACGTTTCCTAGTCAATGGAGGGATACTTAAAATCGCCAAAGACTAGAGTATTTGGTAGTAATTTGATTGACTCAAGTAAGTCCAAATAAGCAATGTGGGTATCATGGTTTATTGAAGGGGGCCTGTAGCTAACAATGACTTGAAGGGAGGTGGGTCTTACTCACAGTTACTTGAACTTGGAGTAACTCCATGGAGTTTTCATCTCTATCCAGTCTAGAGGTGTATTTATCTTTTATGAAGATAGATAATCCTCATCCTTTGCCTTTCACTTGTTCTTTTTGTGGTCTGAAAGTGTGGAAGGCATTGTAGCCTTGCAAAGACAGGGTACTCTCTGAGGCCCTGAACCAAGTTTTTGTGACTGCACAGACATCAACATCCTCCAGGTGAAGAGTGCTTCCAGACAGTGGAGTTTCTGATTTAAACTCCTAGCATTTTGCAGCATAACCTTTAATTTATTTGAGTGATATTTTCACATCAGAAATGTTGTTCTTGAAACATTGCCTAAAAAAGGCACTATGAGGGAGGCAAGTGCCTTAGCCAGTAAAGGTGCAATCCTCATGCATGAGGTACCATATTTTATCACCACCTGGCTGCTTCATTTCCCATCCTCTCTCTACTCCTTGATCCTTTCTTTCCCTTTGGGCTTGACTCCTTCCTTCAGGTATGATTTTCACTCTTGTAGTATTCTAATACCTGATTTCTGTGCATTGTCATTTCATCCCTCATCTTTTCCTCATTCCAATCAGTTTTGCCATCTTTACCCCATGCCAGGGAAACCCTTATATAATATGTGCTCCTGTACTATTTTTGTCCCCTTACCCTTTTGTTGACTATGGTTTTAATATCTGTACTCTGCAGTCTGATAACATTGATTTTTCTTTCTTCCCAGATGGTCTCCTCTTTCTTTATTTCACAGGTACAGAATTCCCAACTGTACTTTGCTTTATTTTGAAATATGTTTCTCCAAATCTTCGGTGCCTGTATTCAGACTTCTTGTGCCTACAGAGTCCCAGAACACATTTGCTTCCCTCCCCATTTGTAGAATTGAAGGAAGAGTCCATCTGGACCTCCAGCCTTTGTCTCCTTCATTTTGTATATGGCTTTCCTTATCTTATCCCTTGTCACTCTGCATTCTGCCTGCCTCTTTGTTTGTCCTCCACTATATATCTTTCTGTATTATTTCCTCAGTTCAGTGCTGAGACTTCTGTCCCTTGTTTTTGTTTGTAAATCACAGTATTATTTCTTACATCTTTCCTGATTAATTAATCTTCTTTGGAATATTCTCCATCTCCTTACCTTATCATGTTCACCTCTCTCTCTGCCTGCTTCCTGTTCTATCTCTATGCTACCTGTTTCCCTTGTTTTTCCCCATAATCCAACAGTGGCTCTCCAGGAGCACTGCTGAATGTCTTGTTCTCTAATAATTTTACTCTCTAATTACATTCAAATCATTTTTCCCTCTGATCTGTAGTAACTCTGCTACTTTTGTTTCCTTTTGTACCAACGTGATATCTTTTTCTCTGTATCCATTTTCTGAGTCCTCTTACTTCTTTCCTTCTGTGCTCATCAGTTTTCCCCTAACAGTGTTCTTGATCCAGTCCCACTAGTGTCCATTCACTTTGTCACTGTTTTTCATAATGCCCTGCATTGGCTCGTTTTCAGTGTTGTGCTAGTTACTTTTAAAAGTAATAAGTTACTATTACTAGTTACCTTTAAGTGAAAGTAATATATTACTATTACTTATTGCTTTTCTAAAAAAGTAATATATTACTATTGCTAGTTACTAACTAAAGTAACTAGTAACTGTTGAGTTACTTTTACATAAGTATAGTTTATCAATTCTCATATTCAGATTTACTCACATAGTACTTGTGTGTGAGGAATACATGCTTACTGCACATGAATATGAGTATATTAAAGTTGTAAACACAGTGTTACAATAATGATGAATAGCATTTTACAGTTTACAAAATCCCACAGGCTAGTCTTTATAGTCAGAGTCACAATTTAATACTTAAATCAAAGTATGCACGGCCAGCAACACAA
Source organism: Protopterus annectens (assembly GCF_019279795.1). Classification (NCBI taxonomy): domain Eukaryota; kingdom Metazoa; phylum Chordata; order Ceratodontiformes; family Protopteridae; genus Protopterus; species Protopterus annectens. Next base: position 729,410,770 of record NC_056729.1, read on the forward strand.
GACCCATAACAAGTTACAACCCATGAAATTTTCAACAATGTACATTAGGCTAATCAGCTACAACCAATGCTGTGGACGCAAAAATGCTTACAGAAAATGTCATATAGGTATAAGAATACTGTTAACACAACAAAGTCAACCAAAATATCACTTTATATAACTATTCACAATGACTACACATTTCTGTTGGCTCAAAGAAGGAGCAACTTTTCAAAGTGTTCATCGGTCAGTCTATTTCTTCTTGCAGTCAGCACTTGTCCACCAAGACTGAATAGGCATTCAACAGGGCACTAGATGACTGTATTAGTATTCAGAAATATCTTTTTGACTATAGAATAACAGTTGAGAGAAGATATTTCTCTGGAAGGGTCACCCAGATACATGTCCATCTGAGAAGATATGCTGACATTGACTGGAGTAGACTCTTTGAAGTTGAAGAAGCTGTCTTTGGCAGTTAACACAGAAGCTTCAGATGACCCATGTGCAGGTTCACCCAGTTTCTGCATGCCATCAAGGAGAAGAGCCTTGCCTCTGAGTTTCTGCTCTTCAGTCCATCCATCACAAACAGAACTGTGGATGCACTATGCTAACCAGAATGAACTCTTCACACTCCAGAAGGTGATCGAACCGAGCCTCAATGTCTTTAAGAAGATTATCAACTAGTGGCATAACAAGCTTCACAGACTGCCTGACTTTGGACAACTTGTTTTTCAGGCACATAATGATGGGGATCAGGATTCCCATGAAGCATTTCAGCTCTGACTGCAGGATGTCCAGAGCCATTGTCAGGGGCTGCATTGCTTGCACAAACTCAGCAACAAAGGTAATTTCTGCAGGCCTGAAGATGACAATTCCAGTCTGTTCACATATCTCATTCAACAAGCCTTCACCCTGAGTTGCAATGAAGTGAAGTCTCTCCATCAGGTAGAAAGTGGAATTCCATTGTGTCACATTGGGAATAATCAATGCCAAATCACACTTGTTTTGATTCACCTCAGCAGCTTGGGTACTGCAACTAGCCTTGTTCCAAGCAGCATAGCATTTGGCCATGGTGCCTCGCATGATCTTTTTATACTGTGCATCATTACAAGCAGATTCAGCATGTTGGATGGGAACTACATTCAATGTGTGTGCTGCATATGGCAGATGGAGAGGCAGTGAATAGGTGTCCGTAATTGTTGCACACACCTTTTGATCTATCTTGTACTTGATGTGAATGATCTCAAAAGTTGATGCTATGAGATCATATGTATGCCTCCTCCAGTAATCTGCAGCATGACAAAGCAGATGACTTTCTTTGAAGTGTGTCACAGTTGATCCAGTGGGTGGAGACACCAAAGAAACTACAATTTTGATGGGTCAAAATGTCAGCAATAGTGTGCTGCATACTATCAATATTTATGCTGGAAGAAGCTGCAAGCATGTTCTTCTCATTCATAACCATATTTGTGTACTTTTCTACAAGATCATATATCTGAGAAATCTCTGTGGTTTTGCTTAAAGTTAAATCACTGTCTCAAAGCAAAATCTTTCTCACTGCATCATTAACACCACACACAAGCTTGTCTTTTATTAACTCATCTCTCAGATCACTAAATCTGCAAATTTTTTCCTTGTTTCTCAAGTCAGTTATATATATATTGCAAAAGTTGCACCAGGCTTTTGATCTGTTGTGTAAAATAGTGCCTTTCCACTGTGATATTTGTTTGAGGGTTGCACATTTCTCTAAATTTACATTTTAAGCACTCAGAGTATTCCTGTGTTTCAGCCTGTACCACAATATGGCAGTCTACCCCCTTCTCTGCATAAACAGCAGGTGTATACACAAATTAATGTTCTCTCTCAATGGCTTCTGGACCAGCTAAATTGAGCGGAATAAATGCTTTTGTATGTGCATGTTTATCTATCAGAAAATAGCAGCCTGTATGAAAATATCATATTCTTGCTCAAACACTCTCCAATTTTCAACAATATTATTATCAAACATCAGCAGATCAGGTCTGCGAAATCCTTCTGTCATGCCAAATACGTGTCAGACACACACCAGGTACTTGTAATTATATTCAGCTGCACAACAGACTCTTTGAAATAACTGTACTCTGAAAAGACTGTACTGTAATACTGCACACACTGCCAACATTTTGCACACTTTAGATACTTTGAATAGCTTTAGTCAATGTGAAAAATTAGTTCATTGTGAAAAAATACAGTTGTTTTCTCTTTTTTGAACATTTTATATGATATTTTTGAACAAAATCCAGGGGTAACACCATGGCTGAACCAACAGAAACTTTAATGCAAAAGAAGTTAGCACTTTCACGTTCTCCCACTAAACGCTTCTTCAGACAATAAAAACCAAGTCAAACCACCTTGCTTAAATACAATAAAAACCAATAACATACTTGTATTAATCAACTAATCAAGACATTTAAAACAACATCTACAATATTAAGCACTCACATACATAAGATGTGCCTCATATAAATAGATGTGTAATAAATCCTCCAAAGATTAAAACAAGGATAAAACATTCATTTACTAATTGTGATAAAAACACAACAAAAACAATATATGTACATTAAAACGGTATCAAAATTTATAATGTGAACTAATGTTAAAATGATTTGGCAACCAAAAAAGGTTTAAGTGAGACCTTATCGCTCCTGTCTGCCTGCTACCTATCAATAATAATCTCTAGCATAAGTTTAGATTTTTAATGTTAGAGTTAATGAACAGAAGTCTTAGCTTAGGTAATCCTAGGAACTTGACAGACAAGCAGAGATGAAGTGGGTTATTAGGCTGCAGGCAGACAGTGGCTATGGCCTTAATGATAAGGCTAGGGAGTCACAGATAATAATTAAACCAAACCAGCCAGCAGCACAAGACCTATAAAAACCTATCACATTTTGTCTATTTTCAGCAAATAAAATCGAAACCCGAAAATAATTTTAAATAGAATATAACAACAAATTGTCAAGACAAGTTGATAGATCACAGATCCACTTGAACACTCCTGCTTGGTGCAGTGGATTGGGGCATTGGGTGCTCAACTGATGAGTGATGAGTTTGATTTTGATTGATGGTGGTATGAAGAACCAATGCCATTTATTATACTGCAAGGTAAAGATATGATCTCTAGCGGGCTAGACTTGTCCCAGTGTTAGGTGATGTTTTAGTGGGTGACAGTCCCACAGTACCAGGGCAGGGCTGGAATCTGGTCATCATTAGCTTTTACCTCCTTGCAGTGCTAAAACAAATGAAGTAAATTTTGCTCCAAACTAATTCTAATGATCAATTATGAATGCTAAATGCTTTGAGTTGTGCCAACATTATGTTGTAATTTTTTATCCAAATTACCACTTCAAAATTTCTGTTACCTCCTAACATCTCATTACTATCCATACTATATAGGGACCCCAGAAGTTTTACATCACTCTTTAGGAGGCTATATCGCCCACGTTGAAAACCACTGGTAAGTAAAAGTAACTCAAAAGTAACTCACATTTAAGTTACTAGTTACTAAAAAAGTAATATATTACTATTTCTAGTTACTATTTTAAAAGTAACTAGTTATGTTACTAGGTACTAGAAATTGTAATATATTACAGTAATATATTAGATATTGTAATATATTACAGTAATATATTAGATATTGTAATATATTACTCCCATCACTGCTCATTTTCTTGTCCTTGTACTGTTTGATTGTTCTCTGCTTCCTTCCATTAATAGCTAAGCAACCTTCACCCCCTTCTCACTGCATTGTGTTCCTACATACTTACCTTAAGACTCACTGCCGTATAATCTAATAAGTGTCTCTCCTGTATTTGCAGCTTCTCCATTTTCTCCATTAGGTAGTTCTTCCCTAACAACCTGTCCAGTATACTTGTCTGTACCAAAATGTTTTGAGGGAAGGTGTATTTTCACTTGGTTAAATACCTTTCCCTTCATATGTCCAGCCACCTCCCTCTTTCATTCCTTGGTCTAGTTTTTGTCTTATCTTGCAGTTAGATTCCCTCCTTTTGCACAACTTTTTCAGGTTCTATGCTAACATTGTAATCCCCTATTATCTCTCTTCCACCTCTTCTTGCCTGTGCCCAGCCACCAAAAATGTTCTTGTAAAATCCTACTTCATCCCTGTTTGATGCATATATGTTTTCTGGTGGCCAGTGCGCACCTTCCACCCTTACCTGCCAGATTACACATCTTTGTATCCAGTTTTCTCACATTCTCTGTAACTGTCTGAAGTCTACTTTAAAATACAGACCAACTAACAAACCAATGAAAGAAACCAAAACAACCAAAGAACCGAACCTGGTCACTATAAATCTTTCTTCAAATTCAAATTAGCAATAAATTGTTAAAAAAAAAAGTTTAAAAAAAAATAAAGCAAGAGAATAAGATATCCTGCCTTTCTTCAACAAAAAACAAAAAAAACAAAAAATAAGATAATTATCATAGTGAAAACACAACACACATACACTCCAAAAAAAAAAAAAAAATATCTTTTTTTATGTTAATTAATCAAATAACCTTAAACTTACTACCATATTTAAAGCTTTTTTTCCAAACAACACTACAACTCAACCAACATTGTGAACATTATTAAATAGTTATTAAAAAATTTTTTTTGTGTTTAAAATTTATATCATATTGTTAAAAACACAATTTAATACAAAGTTAATTCACTAGGTAGAGATATTTTCATGCCATCTTGAATCATCTCTTATAGTGACCAGGTTCGTTCTTTCATTACTTTAAAATACAATTGTTACTCTCTCTTTCCTCTCCTTTTCTTATTGTCCATATCTCCCTTTGGGTAGTTATAACACAATACCCTTCTGTTTTCATTTTTTGTTGTAATAGAACGTTTCCCCGCCCTAATTATTATTTTTTCTGTATTCTCCTTATTTTAATTGTATTTAAAGAATTCCCAACGTTTCATGTAATTATCTATATTTTGCCTCCCCTCTCAGCTTCCTGCTTGTTGCTATCCAACATAACCTTTCACTGGACTGACTGTCTGAGATGTATGTTGTGTTCTTTGGCAGCTGCCTTCACGTGGACCCTGTCCTAACATCACTAGTCTCAATCCCTGCCTTTTGGCACTTGCATGCCCATGGGAATATCTCGTATGTGGGTCTTTTTTCATTCCTTTCCATTCTCCCTCACACAAGTACAATACATGTCAATGCAGTATTGATGTTACAATCTTTTTATATCACAGGACTCTTTTCCATTAGTCTCTCCCCTCATCACTGCCCATGGATCTGGTGGTTCAGCTTCATTTCTGTGATAATCCAGCATTGTTTTTATTTCTTTGCAGTATTATAGCTCTTTCCATGTAGTCCTAAGTGTTATTCTTTACTTCTTCCCTGCTCCTCCGTACTTTTATTTTTATACCTCCAGTTGTTACCTCAGCAATAATTATTTATTTCTTTAGGCTTAGATATCAAACGTATACTTACTGCAGTTTATTCTGAATTATTAAAAAGTTGTGTAAACTAATTCATTTATTTTTGGAAATGTGTACTATGCCTCCTTTGACTGCATTACCCATCATTGCCCACAGAATTTATCCAATTTCTCTCAGTGTTTTCAAAGTTTCAATGTTGTATTCCTTGTGATTCATTTGCAAAGTAAGGACCAGAGTCATTTAATATAGCCTTCCTATCCTGTTTGCAGTATTTTGTCTTTCAGTGTCCTTTCTTTCCACTTATTTATTACTTCACTTTTTCAGTGGGCACTTTTATTTCTTCTCTTTCCTGATGTTTGCCTCTTAGACTTTGTTGTGCACCATAACTACTACTATTCAGCTTGTTTAGTCATTCACTTGTCCAGCAGTACACTTCAGAGACACCCAAAACACCTGCTGCATTACTCTACTAGCTCCTTAAAGCACTCTGCTATCTATCCCTTCTTCTGCTTCTTTCTCTGTTTTTTTTTTTATCTAAGTCTCTCTTGGAGAGGTTCTCTTTCCTGTCTTTGATATAAGTTTGTCAGGTGTTTCCTCTCCACTAACTTGTCTCTTTTCTCATTTCTTTGTAGTTACCTTTGTGATATGTTTATTAATTGTACATCTACTTTGCTGGTATATAATCCATCTGCACTTTGTGGTCTTGACTTCTTCCCAGAGGATGCCTTGTATGTCAGGTATAGATTGTCTCTCTGTAACCTGTAGGAGGCTGTGTATAGAGATAGGGCATTAAGGCAAGCCATACAGGACAATATGTTTATACCATGGATTCTCCTGGTAAGGAGCCTTTGTGGATGTTCCAACTATTGCATATATCTGATCAAGTGCTTGTTGAAGGGGGCATATGTTTGATCAGGTGTATGCTGAAGAAGGCATTATACTTAATGATGAGTCTGATAAAGGATGAATAAAGTGACATTAAGCTTATCCCCTTGCAAAAACAAAATCGTTGAGTTGTTCTTCGAAGTTGGTTTCAGGAAATTGTTTTCATTTTCTTTCCATTCACCAAAATTACCTTGGATAATTCAACATGAATTTGGTAAAGTCTCCTGTGAATACAGTATTTGGTTTAATGAGAAGTGGCTACAGTAGGTCTAGGTATGAGCTATGGGATTTCTAGGACATAGAGGGTGACCTATAGCTTGATAATATATGGTGTGGGATTCTATGCATGTGTATGAACTCCAGGACACACTGATTTTGAAAATACTCACATGCCTCTTCTTTCAACTGACTTTTTTATACAGGCAAGTAGCTTTACCTTTCTTTCAGGAAAACAAGAAGACAAAGTTTCAGTTTTCTTCTTGGGACAACAGCTTCCCTAATGCGACTTCTGTACTTATCAAAGTCCTTGAAGTCTGCCTTCTCTTTTAAGTCACAGCTGTCTGCAGACTTCTTCCCCCAAATTCTTCCAAGATCTCAAATCTGTCTTTCGTACTGATAGGGTGAGTACAGATATGGAGAGGTATGAGTACTTTTATTACAAGCTCTATTTTCCTTTTTTTTAAGTAAAACATGGTCACAAGCAGGCTGAGAGTCAGTTGCAGAATACAGAGGTGTAAACACAGTAAACTGCTCATGAGATCTTTCTAATGAACATCAGATGAAATCATATGTTTAAACCTTGTAGTACATGAATTCTGGACAATGGCCAGAAATCAGGGACAGAATTTAAATATTGCTCCTATAAACTTAAAAAAATTGACAGAATAACAGAATTTGTATTAGTAAGCATTTTCCGAAGGCTATGAAGTCTGAAATTCAAACATTGTTTTCATTATTTAATTACTTCAGTTTTCAACAATTTGCCAGAAAATAATATAAAAATTAAATAATTAATAAATTAATTAAGTTAAAAACTCATGAGGAACTGACCAAAGATGTGAGGAAAAAATCTAGACAATCTTTGAAATTTTGAAAAGTTGTGAGCATACCTCACACCCTTAGCACAAGACATCTGGATAAAGCCAAAAACAATGGGGAAAAGGCACAAAAATACCGACACATTTACAATATTGCTCCTATTAAACTAGACTGTTGCTACAGTAAAAAGTTTTGTGTTGTCATTTTCTGAAGGATATGAATTCTGAAACCAAAACATCTGTCATTACTTAGTGACTTAAATCCTCATTGATTTGCCAGAAAACCACACATTTTATAAAGAAAAGACCAAAAATATGAGGCAAAAATCTGGACATTCTGTGAAAATCTGGACAGTTGATAGGTATGGTTGGGAGGTATGGAAATAATCCCATTCTGTAGTCAGTACAAGGCCAAGTGCATACACAGGGCTTTTATCCTCTACATAAAGAGAAGTTTAGATGAGTCCACAATCCAAGAAAAAAATGATTTAACTTTTTCTAGTCAGTAGTTCTCCCTTCAGAACCAGCATTCACTTATGCAGGTCTGACTGAAGTCCAAGTCATGGGTAAGGCAGAAATAGCTCAGATAGAGTAACATGGCTTACAAATTGTATTTCAGTTCCGAGTTGAAAAATATCAAGATGTTACTTGATCAGTTTTGTGGTTACAGAAGCAGTCACGGGAGACAGAAATGCAGTTGTTAAATTTAAGTCTGTTTTAAGGATAACAGAAGTAATGACTTTCTACAGTTTATGTAATAACAGAAAAAAAATCCAGTCACAAATATTCTATGAATACTTCCTCACAGATGGATGATCATAACACTCCAACAGTTCATGTAAACTGTTTATAGTGTCCAGTTCAACAGTTTTAGCAACACAATCCCTCATATTGTTTTCTAAGGCAGCTCTGTACTTGCATGTCTCAGACTTTCAGCTGACTTTCATATATAGGTCGTGAACTTCCTTCTCTCTTAGGCTCACTGCTTCCCAAACACAGCATGGCTAAAAGTTTAAAAACTGAAACAAGTTAATGTAGCTCTACTCAATGCCAGGAGTCTTAATTAAAAAGGTTCCTGAACTTGAGGCTTTCTTGCAACTTGAACATATTCGTTTATGTATAATTACAGAGGCATGGTATCAGAGCAATGAAAGCACTCCTTCTATTTCTGGGTATATACCTATTAAGTCTTTAGGCCCACTGCCAATTAGGGTCTATATTAGAAGAATGAAGGCTTAAAATTTTGAGTATGACATGCTCTAAGGGAAATCCCAGAAAGTCAAAACAAGGAGTTTAGAAAAGTTATAGTTGGCCAGCCGTCATAAAGCCAATGGCCAACAGCTAAAATGTACTCTACACTATTACTACCCGCCCCCCAAAAAAACAAACAAACAAAAAAAAACAAAATCAAAAACAAATCGACAGACAAACTAAAGTGGGGGGCTTCACCCCCCACACCCCCCTACTTAAATATACCAACTCTGAGATCGCACCACAGTGGAGGACTCTAAAACAGTACACAGGATGAACGTCAAGACCACACCACAGTGGTGGACTGTAAAAGCATCTAGACAGTGTGAAGGTTTTTACGTCAGCCGCTGGCTTTGTGACAGCTGGCCAAGTATAACTTTTCGATACTCCTTGTTTCAACATTTTGGGGTTTTGCTTAGATGAATGTTCGCTTAAAAGCTGTCCAGCATGTCATACTTGACGTTTTAAGTGTTCGTTCATCTAATAGGAAACTGTCAATTATGGCGGAGTATCAATATTTGTCAAGGATTTCATCACCTCATGACAGATTCCTTGGGAAACCACATGTGAACTCCTAGAAGTCCAAATCATCACAAACAAGACTAATTACCACTTCATAGCTAGCTATAGAGCACCATTTATAGCCTTTTCTGAGCATGATAACTATCTTAACAAGTTATCTGAAATTCTCTACTGGGTGACTTCAACTATCCATCAATAAACTGTTTGACTTACACTGACAATGCCTAGTATGTCTAGTGCTTCCTTAACACTATAAATGCTAACTCTCTTTCACAAATAGTTACTTATTCTACTAAGGTCCCCAATATCCTGGATCTAGACCTCATAAATATGACCACTTCTTGCACAGCTCCATATGTATCATCATATCCTGTTAAAATATATTATTGATTGACTTTTTCCTTTAAAACTGATGGTACTTCCGTGGTAAATAGCTTTAAATTTAAGGACTTTTCAAAGGCAAGTGTTCCTCATTTACTTGATGAATTAAATACATTTTGCTGTACTCCACCACTGAAGAATCCTATTGCTAAAGCTGCTACCTGTGTCTCTCACTTCTACTCCCACTTAAATAATTGTATTGATAAGGCAGTCCCTACTGGCACCAAATAGAACGAGAAGTTTAAAAACAAACCCCTGTGGTTTAAAACCAGTATAGATAAGTTATATAACAAGAAAAATAAACTGAAATATCCAAAAATGGGATAATCAGCTGAATGGACTATACGAAAAATGAAACAGAAAAACAACAAACCAAAAAAAAAAACAGACCGTCTCATAGAGTAATACTTTTATTTGATAAACTGCATCACTGCAAAGCTTTTGAGTACAAGACTCTTTCTCTCAGTGCCTTGAAAAAGAGTCTTGTACTTGAAAGCTTTGCAGTGTTGCAGTTTATCAGATAAACTTATTACTTTGTGAGACGGTCGGTCTTTTTGGTTTAGCAAAGAAAAATAAACTGCTTAATGCTTATATTAAGTCTCATTCTACCTACCTTAAGAGCACACTTAAACAAACTAATGAAGAGCTTAAGGGAACCATTAAGAAGCTCAAAGCTGAGTTTGTACTTAAAATAACCACTAAAACCAAACATAATTGCAAATCTTTCGTTAACTATGTCAGGAAGTTAAGAATAAACACCTAACAGTGTTCAGAGCTAGTCAACAATGACACTACACATTCTCTGACCCAAAGGAAATAGATAATATCCTAGCTAGCAAATTTAGTACACATTTTACTCCAACCACAGTTATAGCTATCCCATAGGTTCCGCAATCCAAGCCCCCCCCCCTTTTAATTAGTATGGAACAAGTAGTCTCACCCCAAACTTGCCACTAATCTTACTAATGTACTTACTCAAACCATTACCTTTTTCTTCATCTCCCCTTATCTTCCTAAGATCTGCCTACAGTCTACCTAAAAACCCCAGTCGACTCCCTTTTTACATTACACACTTCATTATACTTGCTGTATGTTCGGCCTTTCTACAAAACTGCAGTCAGAAAAACGACTTGCATGACGTGTATCAACCTTAATTCTTATACTCATTGATTGAAATATATCCTGCTGAGAGAAATTTCAACTGACATTATGCCTTTAAAACCACCCATAATATGCAAGCTACACTTCCTTTGGACTGTAATTATCACTGCATATCAATTTTGTAAAACCTTTTTATTGCTGTATAACTATTTTCATGTTTGTAAAATGTTTTTCTATTTTCTGTCTTTATTTGTATTTTCATTGTTATAATTTGTGGAGCTTTTCTCCCTGGGCCTCCACTGAAAATTGGTTCCTGACCTAGTGAGACTTTCCTGGTCAACAAATGTCAAATAAATAAATAAATAAATAATATAAATAAAATCTCAGACGTCATTAATTTGGACATGGAAAATATCTCAACCCTGGACTCTGATCAATTTGGCTTTATCAAGGGAAGGTGCCGCCTCTTTAAACTCATGTATTTCTTTGATAAAGTATCTGAAACAGTGGATAGTGGTTATGCAGTGCATACAACATATCTAGACCTGGCCAAGCCCTTTGACACTATTCCCCATGCAAGCATTATTGATAGATGTGTAAATCTGTATATAAATCCTTATATTATGTGAAAGCTAGCTAGCCGGTTGTCTGACAGATCCCATATGGTTAGGGTAGCAGGTGCCACTTCTGAATGCAGAACAGTTACCAGTGGTGTACCACAGGGCTCAGTTTTGAGCCTTCTATTTGGCATATATTTCAGAGACCTACAGGCCAACATTTCTGGCCTATGGTTAACTAAGTTTGCAGGTGACTGTAGACTGGGTGTTGTTATTTGATCTTCAACTGACTCACAATTTTTCCAACATTACTTAGATCATGTTAGTTGGTGCAAGGACAATGGTCTCAAATTAAATATAAAAAAATGTTGCATAGTTCATTCTGGTAATAAAATAGTTTCAGTTACAGTATAGGACATGCATCCCTCCAATCAAACACTGTTTTAAGGGATCTGCATACCCATGTTCATAATTCCTTATCATTCGACCATCATGTCTCCACAGTGGTTTGGAAAGCCTTTCATCTGGACCATCTAATTTCCAAAGGTATCTCCACTAGATACAAAGAAGTTGTAATTCCCATTTATTCATATCTCATCAGACCCCTTATTGAATATAACACACCTTTTGTCATGCATTTATCTAAACATATCAAACCTTGAGAAACTACAGAGATTGATAACTAAAAGGATCATTGGCCTTATAATTCTTAGTTATCAGGAAACATTGGAAGCCCTCTCACTGTACTCAGTCTCAAATAGACTGTGCTGTGAAGATCTATGTCTAACTTTTCTTGCCATGAAAGATCCAAGCCTATTTGATCTAATATTCCTCCACAGAGCTAATGGCACATCAAATAATTGGTTAAAGGAATTAAAACTTCAACAACAGACACTTTGGTGTGATATTATATTCCAACACATCCCTCACCTTTGCAACAAACTTCCACTACAAGTTAAGCAGAGTAGCACCCTTGCCACCTTCAATGTAAACTTATATAGTTGGATGGGCAGCCTCAAATTCTTTCCCCATCTATCTTGTCTTGTCTTCATTGAAGCAAGAGGGAAATATTGAATAGGATTTTTGGCAAGGCTTGAATTGATTTGCAGTCCGATTGCCCAGTACGAACCCATGAACCTATGAACCTAATGAATAACAATTCAATAATTACTTTTATTTTAACTAAAATTTTATTATACAGTATTATCAAGCATTCAGCTCTTATATTCAACATATAAAACTGCTATGAATTACAGATCTTAACACACAGAGTAAGTTTTGCCCAACCAGTTCACTGAGGTTGGGGCTTTCTGCTCTTGAGTAATTTCTGTAAGGAAATGTTTTTCCCATTTATATTTCTGTGGAGTATATTCCACAATTAATAAATTCCCTTTAGTTCAAATTCACTTCAGCTGTCAAGAATAACAGTGCAGAATCAAATTGCATATACATTAGAATGCTAGTGTGGTGACATGCGACACCCACAAGCCACAACTTAGGGAAAGGACAGAAAAGGCTACATTCACAAATTCAATCATACCTTACTAAAGTAAACTTGTCATATCAATATGCATGTTTGCTACCATTTTGAAATGATTTATGCATGATCTTTATTCAGATGCCCCCTAACCTGTCTTGATCTCCAGTCCCACCCTGTACTGATCTTTCTTTCTTTATATGTCAGTGAAGTTGTTCTCTTAAATGGGTACTTATATAGTAACCTGACTTCCCTTGTATTACTGTCCTGGTCAGGTGCTTGCCTGAGTATTAGGCTCCTGCCTGTATAAGTCTCTTGGTAAAGCCATTCCCTACGTATGTCTCCCACCTGTATATCTTCAGATGACCAGATGCCCACCTGTATCCTTCTGTGATCCTTCTTCAGTGAAAGACAAAGGAACAGTTTACAGCTTCTTTCTCTTTTTATAGGTGTACTCCTCCTGAGGTTACTTAGTTCCACCTATAGGCTATCACATTACATAAAAGATTTTACAACTTGTTTCCACTTCACAGGCCATTTAATTATAGGACAGGTCTTCCAACACCACTAAATCAAAAGGCTTATGCTCTTATTTGGTGCAAATAATCCACGGTGGTGCAGCGGTAGTGTTGTCGCCTCGCAGCAAGAGGTTATCTCATTTGATTCTCGGCTGGAGCACCTTCTGTGTGGAGTCTGCATATCCTCCCCATGGTCGAGTGGTGTTTGAAAGACATGCCTAAATGGGCATGCCTTCATTGAAGGTTGAGCGTCGAGCTGGCACCTCAGCACCATAAAAATCTACTGCCAATCATTAGCGGACCGGAGTTCCACTGTAGCGACCCCTAACCGGGAAAAGCTGAAAGTAGAACAGCAACAAACATTGCCAAGTTTAGCAGCAAACCTCACTGGTGGACCTCAACTATAAATAAACTCTGCAATGAGAGGATGAAGCTCATAGCCTTAAATAATATAACAAAAACACAGCATATTATAATCATCATCAAAAATGTTAAAGATCTCAAGAGCAAGATCAGATCTTTCTGTTTACAAAGTAAAATTTGTGATATCAGCAAACAATAACTACATACCATTTCAATTTTCTGTTACTTAAGAAGTTAACTTGTGAGTGTTTCTGCCATTTCACACTGAGCTAATCGGAGGAAGGGCACTGAGCAAACCTGATCTGCAATATATAACATTAAGTATCCTGGTTTTTTTGCTTATTTTATGAGTTATTTATAGCACTTTTATTGTGTGCTACATACTTTTCTAGTTAGTTTCATTGTGTGTGAGGGATTAACTGGAAATTTTCAACATTTGTTAAGCACCTGTTTGGGTTTGTTTGTTCTGATTTTCTGCCAAGGAGTGTATCATATAACTTATTTGTTTGCAGTTAAAAGCATTCTCTAGAGACTCCTTGCTCTTTTACCTGTTTAAACCTTTCATTTAAAGGCTCACTGCTGCTTTTCTTCTGTGATAAATCTTTCTGCAGTTTTTTTCTACCTAAGTAGTGTGGGTAGTTGTAGCATTGTCCATATTCAGGCTTGTGTTTTGGGCCTAGTTGTTTGTTTGTAGAGGCTGTGTGTCTGAGTACGTGTTCCAGGACATCTTAGTTTAACCAAAGCCATTCTTGCATTTCAGTGAGGGGGGTGTTTATGATCATTAGCTGATTGGGGTTACTTGGACTATGGCTTGGAATAAGCACCTCATTGGTTCTTTCGAGCTTTTTTTAAAGTTGTTTCATCTTTCAACTTTCTGTTACTTAAGAAGTTAACTTGTGAGTGTTTCTGCCATTTCACACTGAGCTAATCAGAGGAAGGGTACTAAGCAAACCCTGATCTGTGATATATAACATTAAATATCCTGTTTTTTGCTTATTTGTGTGAGTTATTTATAGCACTTTTATTATCTGCTGCATACTTTTCTAGCTAGCTTAAATGTGTCTGTGGTATTAACTGGAAATTTTCTACATTTGTTAAGCACCTGTTTGAGTTTGTTTGTTCTGATTTTTGTCTCCCACACTCACTACCTATTGGTATCTTCTTCTTATACTTGGTGGCTTTGCAGTTGCCCACCCCTACTGTAAATTTGATCTGGGATACTCTTCCCAGTTTAGTGTCATTACCTCATTCTACCTAATACAGGGAGAACATTTGAGAAGGCCAACCCACTTAGTTCTTAATCTTGAGTTATCTTCTGCTCCTCCTTACTCCCTTTCCACTTTACAAAAAAAAAAAAAAATTCTAAGCTTGTTTTCCGCCTTTCCTGTAAGTAGTCTAGTCCAGATATAGATTTGTTGTATCCAGGACTGTTTGTAAGCTTCTGAGCCCCTGTCGCTTAGCTAGGGTTAAACTATTCTCGGTGCCATAATGTGTGCTCTTCAAATTTTCCCTTAGAACTAGCCAGTTTAGCACTCAAATCTGTTTCTTTGAGCTCAGAACTTGCTCAGAACCCATTGTAAGCACTAAATAAGTTACAAATTACTATGCCACTCAGCTTTCCTCACTTGTCTAGTGGAAAACAGGTTTTAGTACTTAATAAATAAGCACCTATCCAGGCATGTCTAAGGATCAGCTCCTGGTGTTCTCTCCTGTCTACCTGATGAATCTGGGCATCTTGGGGCAATGCAGCAATTGGCTCATGTACACAGACAACCCTCTCCTCCTACCACCCAACACTACAACCTGTGAGAGATGCACTTATACAGCCAAATTGGAAGCAAAGCTCTCTTCACACTAGACTGGACTAGACAGTCAAAAGGAGAGGGTAAACACTTGCACCACACCACACTCTTCGCATAGTCCCTCAAAACCTACACCACCAAAACACACACATAGAAACACAAATCACACACCTACATTCACTGAGGCTCTCAATAAAAATCTGCCCAAGCAACAGGGACCTCCAAAGCAGTAACGTAAGCAACCTCCACCCCCCAACACAACCCAAATGACACATAGCCCACAAACTCAGTGTGCCACTCAACACAGCCCATAAGGCATAACAACATACCCAACACTCTAGTCATAGGTGACTCTATAGTCAGGCACACCAATGTTCCACTCACCAGGCTAAACAAAGAGAAAGCTACTGTCAGCTGCCTGTCAGGTGTCAAGATCTGCCACATAATGCATGCACTCAGGTCACTCCACAACAAGTACAAATATGACTCTGTCATTGTCCATGTTGGTGTGAATGACCTGAGATGTACCTCTCTGGACTACATGAAAAGAGACATGAAGAAGCTGTCCGATCTTGTAGCCCAGTCAGGTATGACCCTAGCCCTGACTAGCATCCTGCCATCACCCAGAATGATACCAAAGTACAAGGACAAAATGATTGACTTCAACAACTGGCTAAGCTACTGTTGTCATTCTAAGGGGATCCAGTATCTGTCTGCCTGGGATGATATGATCGACAGACCATGATGCTTTGCCAGAGATGGCCTGCACCTGTCACCCTTGGGATTCCGGATACTGGCTAAGGCTCTTGCCATCCCTATAGTGTCTTTTTTAGGCAAGATTCAAATGACAAACTCACCACCGTGACAGGTACAACTAAGCAAAAGCTGAGGGTAATGATACTCAGTGCTAGAAGTCTAAACCACAAAATGCACTCACTCAAAGCACTGCTTAAAATGGAGAACATCGACATCTGTGCAGTGACAGAGACCTGGTTCAAGGCTACACTGAACACCCCTGCATTACCAGGCTATAATTCGTACCACACCTTTCGGCCACCTAACCTGGAACGAAACACTAAAGGCGGAGGCATGTCCATATTCATTAAGGATATCCACAACTCCAGGCTAGTTGCTCAGCATAATGCATCCAAGATTATCCAAGTGCAACTAACTCTCGTCAAGATCGCAGTCCAAATTGTAACTTGCTACAGATCCCCCACCATGCCCCAGGATTCCCACTCCTCATTTCTTGATACACTGGAAAATATTAGGGTACAACCTAACACCCTAATAATGGGTGATTTCAACTACCTCACCATTAACTGGGAAAACTACTCAGGTACCAACTCTTTTGCTCAACATTTTCTGGAATTCATAAATTCCAACACCTTGGATCAACTTATCCACACCCCCAATAGGGGCAGCAATATCCTAGACCTGGTCATTACCAGCATGGGCAACCAGTGTTCCACACCAGAGGTCAATTCCTTGTTGGTCAGATCCAACCACAAGCTAATCACCCTAGATATCCACATCCCACCCCCACCCACCATTAGGGAAACCACCGTAAAAAATTTCTCCAAAGCCAACTTCATGCTTCTTAAGACAGAAGTGGCAAACTTCACGACACCCATTCAGATGGACAATAGAGGTACAATTGCTGAATCCTACACAAATGCACTTTATAAGTACTTACATGAGTGCATGGATCGTGCAATTCCTACCAGAACCAAGATGCTATCCTCCAAAAAAGGAAGCCACTCTGGTGGTCCCCTGCCATAAACAAACTCTACAACAGAAGAAAGACTATTGCAAAACAGAGTAAAATCCCATGATTGGAGGAACTCCCTGGATATTCTCAGTAAAAAGCTGAGAACCCTCATAAAATCCTCCAAAGCTAGTTACGAAAACAAAATCGCCACTGATTCTAAAGACGACCACAAAGCATTCTATAGCTATGTCAAGAATCTCAGTGGCAACACTCAGATCTGCTCTGAGTTATAGCACAATGGCACTAAATATACAGAGCCAACTGATATTGCCAATATCCTGGCAGATAGGTTCAGTACTTACTTTACCCCCCTCTCACCCTCTAAAGGGCCCATCGCTATACCAGAAGAATACAAAGTTCCTGTAATCATGGCTGCGCAGGTAAAAACCACACTCTCCAAAGCCAGGAACACAGCATCCATGGGGCCTGACAACATGCCAGGCTGTGTTCTACATGAACTACAGAACAAACTGGCACCCCACCTAAGTACCATGTTCAATCATAGCCTCACTTCAGGCTTTGTGCCCACTGAATGGTGCATAGTAATGGTTATCCCACTCCACAAGGGGAAAGCCACCACAGGCCTCGGGAACTACTGCCCCATTAGCCTGATGAGCCTGGTTTGCAAGGCTATGGAACATATCATCATGGAACTTATAAACAATGACACTGGTAATCTCCATACTCTGGATCCCACCCAATTCGGGTTTGTAAAAGGCAGATCATGTCTCCTAAACCTGATAGACTACTTTGACGCTGTCACCAAAGCCGTAGATGAGGGTAAGGTGATTCACACAACCTATCTAGATCTTGCAAGGCTTTCAACACCATCCCCCACACTGGAATTATAGATAAACTCATTAAACTAAGTATAAACCCCTATGTCAAAAGATGGGTTGCCAACTGGCTCACTGACGGAACCCACACTGTGAAAGTAGCAGTCTCCAAATCTGACTTCAGACCAGTGACAAGTGGAGTACCACAGGGTTAAGTCCTGGGTCGTTTCCTGTTTGGTATCTATTTCTCAGAAGTACAGGCTAACACAGAAGGTCTTTGGCTAATGAAGTTTGCAGATGACTGCAAGCTAGGAGCCGTAATCGAAACTCCTAACGATGTTTACATCCTACAAAAGGGCGTCACTGAGGCAGATGCCTGGTGTCAAAGCCATGGCCTCAAGCTCAATGCCAAAAAGTGCATTGTCATCCCTTTTGGTAAAAACTCTCTACCCATGAACTACCACATAGGCGGTAGTCTACTTAACACTGAAAGTGTGATAAGAGACCTTGGGACACAGGTGGACAGTAGTCTCTCCTTTGATAATCACATCACCACAGTAGTCAAGAAATCCTTCTACTTGGCACACCTCATCACAAAAGGTTTCTCATCCAGGGATAAACAGGTCATTGTTCCCCTCTACTTGTCATTCATTAGACCCATTATAGAGTACAATGCCCCTTTTGGTATGTATCTCACAAGACATCTACAGCAACTAGAAAGGCCACAGAAATACCTCACAAAGAGGATTACCAGCCTCAAACAGATGCCCTACGCAGACAGTCTCAAAAACTCCAGCTTTACTCAGTCGCATATCGCCTACTCAGAGGTGATCTCTGCCTAACATAAAAAACTATGTCAAACCCAGAGCTGTTGGACATGCACCACTTAAAGAAATCCCAATCCTTCTGAGCTACTTGCTCTAGGGACCTAAACCTTGTCACCACAATAGACAGAGTATGCTAGAGGGATAGATTCCTGTCCCAGAGACTTCCCATACTCTGGAACAAACTACCTATCTATATCAAACAAAGCTCCTCATTAGCACTCTTCAAGAAAATTCTTGATGATTGGATGGGAGATAGGAAATTCACCCCAGAAATCAGTGGCTCTGCTTGACAGGGACACAGGAGAATAATTTTATTGGGTGGCAAAAACGAGGGTAGCTTTTTGACTAGGCTTATATAGGCCCTAGGGCCAGTAGTCTAGTTCCTACCTATGAACCTATGTACTCTTTTATTATGTAAAGAACCTGCAAAGTAATACCATCCCTGGAATGAACATATCTCCAGCAGCACCAACAACTCAATCCCTGATGACATAATTAATATCCTTACAGATAAAGTTAGCTCCAATGTCTAATTTCCATTAGTTATAAACTTTGCAGTACAGTGTATTCAATTCACCCTCATACTTATCTTTGAACATATACTGAAAGCTCTCTCTAAGACCAGGTCTGTGGAGCCAACAAGATACCAACCTATTTCCTTGTCTCTATGAAACACTATCTATCAAACCTCCTCAAGCTTTTGAACCAAAACGTCTCTACTGTTACATAACAAATTTCCTGGGAAATTGCTGTAGCAGTTCACTCTACAGAGGAGGCACCACCATGTAACCTGACAGCTATAGATCTATAAACCTCACCAGCAGCATTTGCAAGGTGATGGAATGGTTCCTCCTGGACCTCCTAAACAAGAGTATAAGGGCCTAAAGTCCCTTCAACATATCCTGTCTGCCTTTGTAAAAGGTGGTTCCTGCCTGCTAAATCAAGTTGACATCATTGAAAGATGCACAGAAGCACTACAAGAAGGTAACTCCATACATGCAGATTACCTTAATCTAGGAAAGTATTTTGACACTATGTCTTTCTCTGTCATCACCAAGAGATGGTCAAATTCAATATAGAATATATCCTCTTGGACTGAAAACTGGCTCAGTGACAGCAATATCTATTAAGAGTTAATGACAAACTATTTGCAAAGAAACTTGTCACCAATGTTTTACCTAGGGTTCTGTTCTGAGACAGCTTTTATATGGATATACTTCTGTAATGTCCAGTCTAACATAAAAGACCTCTGGCTGACCAAGTTCATAGGATATTGCAAGGCCTGAAGCTTTCTACAGTTCCCTCGAAGACACAAGGATCTCCAAGATGACTTAACTTGAACATCATCTTGGTGTCATGATGACAGCCTAAAGATGAACACCAAATATGTAGTATTATGTAGCCTGGGAAACTGAAACTATCACACACCTACCACATAAATGACATACCCTTAAATCAACATTGTCATTGCAGACCTTGGTGTCTCCATGGACAGTGGAATCTCATTTATTCACCATGTAAGGAAAGCCTTCTACCTCACCTCTGCGATTGCTAAGGGCATCTCTTTTTGTTTGAAATAAGTCAACATTTCTCTGTACAAGACCCTTATGAGGCAGATACCTGAATAAAATGTAACCTTTCTGTCACTTGTCCAGACATTTAACTCCACAAAAATAACTCTACAGGTTCCTAACAAAATATATTAGGCATGAACTCCAAGTTACCTAGAGTGATTAAAAGCTCTGTCGTTCTTCTCTGTATCCTACAGGCTCCTACAGAGTGATCTATGCCTGGCCTATAAAGCTTTAAATGACCCAGTCCTACTTAAAGTACTACATATCCACTATACAAGGAGCAAAATAAATACAAGATCAAGGGATCTAAAGCTGTATCGTAGGGTTTGGTGTGAAAGATATCTTTTCCAAAGAATTCCTCAGTTATAGAACAAAGTTTCATGCTCATTAGATCAAATCGTGTTTCTCACTGTCTTCAAATGTAACTTAAATACACAGATGAGAACTTAGTAATGCCTAGCTATCCCTTCTTAACAGTGGTAGTAGCTATTTGGGTGTATCAGTAGGACTGCAGTAGCTAAGCTTTAAAAACGTCTCAACTTACCTATTGCCTTATACCAACCTGCAAACCTGTCAACCTATGAGCGATGCTACCCAAATTACATGTATGTCAACCACAGTACTGTAGAAGAGTATGTACACTTTGCTACATGCATCTCTGTCCATGTTACTCCTCACTGGCCATGGCAGCCTTCCGTGCTGTGCTGCCTGACAGTCCAAACACATGCCTGTACCAGTTATGCCTACCATACCATAATCATACAGTTGCTTGGATTATGTGCAATGATGCACACACTATATCATTTTTTAGGGAAAGTAACACCACAGGAACTGTACATTACCTGTAATTTCCTGTTGATAATTTTGGAGTTGTGTCATATGTAGTCAAACAATGTCGTCTGAACAAATCCTGCGTAAAATATGCCTGCATTAACCACACACTGTATTGTCTGGTCTGTAACATCCTCAGTCATTGCTTTTTATTGCTAGATATTGACTGCTTCTGCCTAGCTTTTCCACCAATGCACTCACTCTGGTTTATACCCATATACTGTGCAGCTTGACTACCCATCAGTGACAGAGTACCTTCCATTATATCTTGCCATGTAATTCACATTGCTCTATTCTAATTTTGCTCAAGGCCTGTATGTATCACATTTCTGTTGTGATGGCTCACCTTAATATATTTCTCCCCTTCTGGGACCTGTAGTGTAAAGCAATGGATCACAACATAGTGATTGCTGCTTTTGTTTTGGTTTGTTTTTCTCTTAATCACAGTCATCTTTTTAGTTTTATTTGTTATCCTACATTGTTTAGTTTCTCCCCATTTCTGACCCTATTTTCTTCAGTGTTAGCAGTGAAGATGATTAGGGTGTGGCAGTATCCACCATACCCTGCACCCTCTCTGACACTATTTGTTGGGTCCCCAGATATCCCCAAGACAGCATTTCTGGTGGGTGATGAAGATCATCCTGTGCAAGGGGGTGAAATGGACAAGTAACTGCTGACTTCAGCTTCTCCTTCTCCATTAGGGAGTCATAGGTTACTCTTTGGGAACATGGCTGTGGAA
This sequence comes from Protopterus annectens, assembly GCF_019279795.1. Lineage (NCBI taxonomy): Eukaryota > Metazoa > Chordata > Ceratodontiformes > Protopteridae > Protopterus > Protopterus annectens. The sequence continues at coordinate 729,432,598 of NC_056729.1, forward strand.
GCCTGGAGGGTCAGTCACCAGCAAGATAAGGATCTGTTGACAGCTGTGGTGGGCCAGTGACTGGACACTTAAATTGATGCCCTGAAGAATGTGCTCATTTGACATGTAGAGTTGCACAGCTGCCTGGCTCTGGTCATGAGGCCATCAGTTGTTGGTCCCAGACATGAGGACAATCATCAGAATAACTGACTTCTGGTTGGGCTCACCATTATGCAGCATGGCAGGGAGTCCTGACTTCACACTATTCCTCATCGTCTATCATACTTTTTCTTGGTCTGTTTTATAATCATCCCTATAACAAGAATCTTCCCTCTGTCTGCATACCTCCTTTATGTCCCCATATGTATCAGCACCTCCCCTGACTCTCTGTGCCATTTATGTCTGTTTGCTTGCCTCTTCTACCATCCACATTCCCATTTTCTGACTTGCAACTTCACCATGTTACCTCTCACTCTGCCCTAATCAAAAATGAAAAGAAAAGACCACTTGTCTTATAAAAAATTAAAAATACTCCACACCTTGCTCTTCCCTTCCCCTGGTCATACTGTGTGTTCCCCTGCTTACTACTCACTTTGACTCCTTCCTATCAACCAATTTACTTCCCATTTATATTATGGAAATGATAGGGACTTTGCTGTGTAGCAATTGCTAGGGTTCTTGGCCATTGTTGCAAGGGAGTGGAATGGCATTGCACATGTAGCTACTCATCATTACTGTGCTACCTGCATGCCACTGAGCCTATGTCATGTGTACTGCCACTGCACAGTTCACAGCTTAATGTGACGTATGCTGATTTCACCAGAGATGAGTCACTGTATTCATCTCTGGACTCACTATACCTCATTAAGTTGCTTATAATGCATACTAATTGTGCAATGGGTTACATTGTGCAACTGTGGCAGTATTATTTTTCTCTTTGTGTAGTGTTACCATTTTTCAGAATTTGGGTAATAGATATTGTCCAGTTAGAGTAATTTTCTGACTTAAGTGTTAATTTAATTCTATTTGCTTTTATTTAAGCACACTGTTATAATAAGGCATAGTTTGTAACTAAATCAGTAGGAATTTTTTTTTCATTTTAAAATTTGCTGCATTATTCTATGATGAAAGTGAATTTTAACACTGACCTCTAATTTAGACAGCTTATACTCTCCACATCATAATAATAAAGCTGAAATAGTTAAATAAACAAAAAATCATCTGCATAAAGAATATCTATTCTAATCACTCCTTCAAAACCTACACTAAGGTGGATTTATTTTTGATATTTTGCTAAATGATACTGTACACTAATGAAAATGCACTATCATCTAGAATTGTTCTGATCATTTAGCAAACTTTTTTGACAATTTGTTTAGGATGTAATTAAAATGTTATCAAAAAATGGAGGAAGCAATATATGTTGAAAAATAAAAGAGTAATTAGAAAATTTACGCAACTAAAACATTCAAGAATTTAATTTTCCTTAGGAGACAAGCATATTCATTTGTATTTGAGATACACTCCCCAAAACATGATTATTAAATGTAAGATTATTGGTACAGCGTCCCTTATATTTATGGAAATTAATTAAAATCTGAATTAGAAAGTGTTCAAATAAAAGGTTAAAATTATGTGGGATAATGAAACAATTATGTCATTAAAAGACACCAAGCCAGGCTTATCACAGTTAAGGTGTCATCATATTTACATTTTTAAGCTCTAAATGAAAACTAAGCAGAATGTAGGCAAGTGTCATTTTGACTTTAGCAGGTATCCAGAAGATGTTTAAAACATACGATATTACAGACAAATTTCCACCAGACATTTATGGCTATCATAACTCTGTCATAATCATCATCATCATCTTCTTTCGGCTGTTCCCATTAGGGGTCGCCACAGCGGATCATCTGTTTCCATTTCTTCATGTCCTCTGCATCATGCTCTTTTACACCAGTCGCCTGCATGTCCCCTCTCACCACATCCATAAACCTTATATTAGGCCTTCCTCTTTTCCTCTTACTTGGCAGCTCCATCCTTAGCATCCTTTTCCCAATATACCCAGCATCCCTCCTCAGCACATGTCCAAACCAACGCAATCTCGCCTCTCTTTCTTTGTCTCCAAACTGTCCAACCTGAGCTGACCCTCTAATATACTGATTCCTAATCCTGTCCATCCTAGTCACACCCAGTACAAATCTTAACATCTTTAACTCTGCCACATCCAGCTTTGACTCCTGCCTTTTTGTCAATGCCACCGTCTCCAACCCATATAACATAGCTGGTCTCACTACCCTCTTGTAGACCTTCCCTTTCACTCTTACTGGTACCCGTCTGTCACAAATCACTCCTGACACTCTTCTCCACCCATTCCACCCTGCCTGTACTCTCTTCTTCACCTCTCTTCCACAATCACCATTACTCTGAACTGTTGATCCCAAGTATTTAAACTCATCCACCTTTACCAACTCTCCTCCCTGCATCCTCACCATTCCTCTATCCTCCCTCTCATTCACACACATGTATTCTGTTTTAGCCCTGCTGACCTTCATTCCTCTCCTCTCTAAAGCATATCTCCACCTCTCCAGGGTCTCCTCAACCTGGTCCCTACTCTCACTACATATCACAATGTCATCTGCAAACATCATAGTCCATGGGGCCTCCTGTCTGATCTCATCTGTCAACCTGTCCATCACCACTGCAAATAAGAAAGGGCTCAGAGCTGATCCTTGATGTAATCCCACCTCCACCTTAAACGTATCTGTCACTTCCACCGCAGTCCTCACCAATGTCACACTACCCTCGGCATCTACTTTTCAGAAGTGCAGGCAAACATAGGAGGATTGTGGCTGACAAAGTTTGCAGATGACTGCAAACATAGTTGAAAATCCATCAGACACAGATATCCTTCAGAGAGGTCTCATAGAAATGGATAACTAGTGCCAGAGCCATGGCCTTAAGCTAAATGCCAAAAAATGTATAGTCATACCCTTTGGTAAAAACAAGGTAACCCCAAGTTACCACATAGGTGGCAATCCATTAAGCACAGAAGAGGTTATCAGGGACCTGGGGACCCAAGTTGACAGTAACCTTTCTTTTGACACTCACATTGCCAAAGTGGTTAGGAGGACCTTCTACATTGCCCACCTGATTATGAAGGGATTCACATCCAGATCAAGGGAGGTCATTGTTCCCCTGTACTCTTCACTTATCAGACCAATGATTGAGTACAATGCCCCATTCGGAATGTATCTTACCCGACACCTGCAGCAATTGGAAAGACCCCACATGGCTGAAGACCCCAAAAGGATAAAGGGGCTCAAAAATATGCCATATGCTGCCCGAATGAAGAAACTCCAGCTCTATTCAGTCGCATACCGTCTGCTCAGAGGTGACCTGTGCCTGACATACAAGGCCATGTCCAACCCTGAATTAATGGACATGCTCCACCTCAAAAAATCCAAATCCACCAGAGCCACAAGAGCAAGAGACTTAAACCTCAACACGGATATAAATAGGACGTGCTGGAGGGACAGATTCATCACCCAGAGACTCCCTATGCTGTGGAACAGAATCCCAGTCCATGTGAGACAGAGCACCTCGCTGGCTCTGTTCAAGAGGAATCTTGACCAGTGGATGGGAGATCGAGGTTACCCCGGGATCATCTCTGTATCACTGCTGGACAGAGGCACGGCAAACTAATGGGTATAGTATTCTTCAACCTAAGGGGTGGTGAAAGCCACACAACTCTGGCTAGGCTTATAAATGCCCTAGGGCAGATAGCCTAGTATGAACCTATGATTACGATTACCTACGATATCCTGTACCACTCTTACATACTTCTCTGACACTCCCGACTTCCTCATACAGTACCACAACTCCTCTCTAGGCACCCTGTCATAAGCTTTCTCTAAGTCCACAAAGACACAATGCAACTCTTTCTGACCTTCTCTGTATTTCTCAAACAACACTCTCAGAGCAAACCTTGCATCTGTAGTGCTCTTTCTTGGCATGAAACCATACTGCTGATCACTAATCATCACCTCCCTTCTTAACCTAGCTTCCACTACTCTTTCCCATAACTTCAAGCTGTGACTGATCAGTTTTATCCCTCTGTAGTTACTACAGCTCTGCACATCACCCTTATTCTTAAAGATAGGTACCAAAACACTTTTTCTCCACTCCTCAGGCATCCTCTGACTTTCCAAAATTGCATTAAACAATCTGGTTAAAAATTCCGCTGCCATTTCTCCTAACCACCTCCTTGCTTCCACTGGTATGTCATCTTGGCCAACAGCCTTTCCATTCTTCATCCTCTTCATAGCTGACCTTACTTCCTCCTTGCTAATCTGTTTCACTTCCTTATTCACTATCCCCACATCATCCAGCCTTCTCTGTCTCTCATTCTCTTCATTCATCAGACCTTCAAAGTCTCTTTCCATCTACTCAACACACTCTCCTCATTTGTGAGTATGTTTCCCTCACTATCCCTTATCACCCTTACCTGCTGCACATCTTTCCCAACTCTGTCCCTCTGTCTAGCCAATCGGTACAGGTCCTTTTCTCCCTCTTTAGTGTCCACTCTCTCATACAACTCTGTATATGCCTTATCCTTAGCCTTTGCCACCTCTCTCTTTGCCATGTGCCTCATCTCCTTATACTCATGTCTACTTTCTTCATCTCTTTGACAATCCCACTTCTTCTTCGCCAGCCTCTTCCTCTGTATACTCTCCTGCACTTCCTCATTCCACCACCAGGCCTTCTTGTCCTCCTTCCTCTGTCCAGATGTGATATCAAGCACCTTTCTAGCAGTTTCCCTTACTAGCTCTGCTGTAGTTACCGAGCTATTTGGTAACTCTTCACTGCCTCCCAGTGCCTGTCTTAACTCTTCCCTGAACTCCACCTCACAGTCACCCTTTTTTGTTTACCATAATGATTTTCAAAATATTGAGGTCCAGTCATATTTCACAATAAAAAATATGTTAAATGATCAGTTCTGAAGGAAGATGTTATAAAACCTTTTAATCTTAAAAAGTAATTTATCATTATGACCCCATTTTTGTGTATTAGTAAAACTACATAACACATTTTAGATATTTTGGTGCAGCTGTTTAACAATATAATGATGGAGATGGCTACTAATTCATGTCTTAATCAGTCATATGTGATTTTTATTCCAAAGCAAACATGGATTTGCAATTGATAACACATTACTAGCTTATTTTCAAATAATTTAGATATAACAAGGTATGATTCAACTATTTCATAATTCCACCTCTTAAGAAAAATATACATTTACAATAAAGATTTAAACAGAAATTAGGAAGTAATCAAAGTAGCACATATAGAGCTGACAGAAGAAATATAGTTTTGGCCGTAGCTGTATCAAACACATTCTGAAATGTATTTTGCTTTTATTACATTTAACTCTCCCAAACTATTTATTATTTTACAAACTGGTATACAAACACTGCTACAACATTAACATTAAGTGGTAGAATACCTAATTTCCGTAACATTTTTACTGCAACATAGCAATGCTGTCATCATTCTCCATGAATTATTAATTTGTTGAGGAACCCTATTCATTTTTGTTTTAAAAGAACCTAAAATTGAGCATATATACATTAATTCAGTTAATGCTTTAATAGCAGTTTGAAAATGATTCATATATTTATCTCTGTAAACCAAAATGTGACATAATATTTTCATTTTCAAACAAAAAGACAAATTTAGCTGTATTTCCAAATACAACTGGAACTTTGATTAGACTGGATTATACCATTATGCCCTAAACTGGAGAATAAAGGCACTTATGAAGAAAGAAATGCTATAAATTTCAGTCTGGTTGAATATCTTAGAATAACCCATCTTGCTGGTATAGATAAATGTGTGTGCATTTCATATAAATATAACACATTTTTAAATAGAAAATTATCAAACATCAGTCAGTAGAAAATTAAACAAAAATGGAGAAAAAACATGTTTTTGTAAATGGGCAAGCCCCTCTCCACCCACTTGCCCACCAATAATTATATATATAACAACTCCAAGTTCACAATACAGTATGTAAAGTCCCCAATCTTCACTATTTCATAATTTTTCACTAACTGATGCCAGCATTCTTTGTCAAATGCCTCTTCAACTAATTGTGTTGGCATTCCAAGCATTTGACCAACTGTCTACCAACACACACACACACACACACACACACACACACACACACACACACACACACACACACACACACACACACGCACACACACACACACACATATGTATATATATATATATATATATATATATATATATATATATATATATATATATACATATATATTCAACTAATAACAAAAACTGTATTTATGAATCTCAAAAGCTGGAGTAAAATGCTTTTCTACTTACTGAGTAAATGTTCATTAAAAGGAATGCATTCCTGAGGATGCAATATTTAATATATGATGACATGCATCACACTTGCAATAAACTTGCTTACATAGGTTAATAAATGTAATAGTTATTTTGTGCAGAATTACTAAATACAGCCAGGGAATTATTAGAAAGAGGCACACCTCAGTTGCACACCATGCACTAAGATCTCAGAGTCAAGAAAGCAGAATGTGCCCGTTTATCTTTCTTGCTCATTTGCAATTCAATCCACTGCACAGATATGGCCTATAATGAAAGCTTACGTATACTGGTTACAGTCATATAGTTAATACATGTCGGAGCCAGGGGATTGGACTGACATCATTAATAAAGAAAAGTGCTTGATTAATGAAACACCCCCTTTCACAATGAGCAATTCTCAAGTACATGTCATTAATTAGTTAGTTAGTTATTCCCATCCCACATATTCATCAAGGCTCTCATTTTCCATCCTTTGGACCCATTCATTGTTCTTCAGAAAAAGACCCCAGACCTATTCATTCCATCTTAAGGAGAGGGAACTCTACAACTCTGTGGAGAGAGCCCTTCATTTAATTTATTCCCCTTAGAGGCAGCAGTAGTATATATTGAGAGTTGTGTCAATATGTTATCAAGTTTGTTTGCTTATTCACTTAAATCCATCCACCAAGTTCCTGCATCTCCTGCTATCACTGCAATAAAGGGTGAATGCATACTCATATATAAAATAAAATGGGGTCCAAATGAAGAGGTGATAAGGAACCTGAATGGAGAAATGATAAAACTAGCAAGAACAGGAGAAAAGTATTGCTGGAACTGAATTCATTGTCAAGTCTTGATGAACAATTTCATGTGGTGGACCCTGTTTTCAAAAAATCTCACCAAGGCAACATTTCTATATAGACTGTATTTTGTATAGCGTATACCATGGACAGAGATAAGTTAAAAAAAATAAAAAGATGAAGCTAGGTACACAAGTCCTAGGATAAAAAATGTCCAATCCTGGTATGCACACTGGTGCCAGGACTGGACAAAATGATCCTCAAAATACAGAAACGTTACTACAATGAGGTTAGTCCAGGCTCAGGGGGAGGATGTCCCCTTGTTTGTCAAAGGAAGTAATAGTCCACAAAAAATACAAAAACGAACAAGCCAAAAAGGATTCATAAAGATAAAAGAGTAGGCTATTGAGGATAAAGAAGAACTTATGCTTGTTACTATTATGCAAGGAGCCTAGAATTTCCAGAAAGAAGATATTCAAAAAGTTTAAGAGAGAAATTAGGGGAAAGAAAAATACTTGCACAAGAAAAACTATCAAAAGCATCAAATGCAAATTTGTGTTCATTAATACAACAGATCCATGAAAAACATTATATTGACCAAGGGATTCTAGGCTGTTTGGAGAAAGAAGTGACAGAGGAAGTGCAGAAATATAAAGAACAAAACCTAGAGATTTTTGAAAAGTATAAAAAAGAAACATGGGCATGGGAAAGAGAAAAAGATCTGATAAGCTGCAATATTTATTCAAAAGAGAATGCCAAAGTAATCAATACAAAAAAGCAGCTCCAAAGATATTTGAAGAGAACTACAGGGAACGGCACCCAAATATGGAAAATTTCACAATACAAAGAAGATCACAAAGATGGAGCATAGAACATAGGACTAGTAAACCAGAAGTTAAACAAAGAGAAGCTGAAGTTATGGAATACTGTAGAAAGTCTAACACAGATTATACCACAGCACGATGGAACAATGAGCAAGGATTAAGAGCAGGAGATATCTGAAGAAGAAATATGGACATGGGAAAGAAAAAATAATTTAATATGGTGCAATATTTATGCAAAGGAATAATCAAAGCTAATTAATACAAAAAAGCAGCATCAGAGATATTAGAAGAGAAATAGAGGCAAAGGAATCTGGATATGTAAAATTTCATAATACAAAAATATAAGAAAACAAAGGGAAAGAAGAAAAGACGATTAATAATGGAGATGTTAAAGAAATAGAAATTGAAGTTATGGATTACCTGCAAAGTGAAGGATTTAGTGTAGAAATTCCAACTCTGATGAGATCGGAGCATGATGGAACAATGAGTTTTCTAATTAATGACAAACTGATGCAATAGGAAGCATCTGATCACTTGCCATGTCAAGATATTCTGGATCCTTCAGCATAAACCAGCACAAAAGTTCAGTTGGAGTTGCACAACAGGGAAAGGAGAAGGAAACAGTGGCAATTCTGACTTAGGTTCATAGGTTCATAGGTAGGTACTAAGCTATCTGCCCGAGGGCATTTATAAGCCTCACCAGAGTGTGTCAGCTTTCGCCACTCCATTGAATAATTAACCGAGCCTCTGTCACGAAGAGCCAATGAAGTGATCCCAGGGGTGTATTTTCTGTTACCCATCCACTCATCAAGGTTTCTCTTGAAGAGTGTTAGTGAGGGGCTCTGCCTAATGTAGTTAGGAAATTTGTTCCAAAGCATGGGGAGTATCTGTGACAGGAATCTATCCATGCAGCATGTTCTATTTATTGTTGTGGCGAGGTATAGCTCACTAGAGTGAGTGGCTTGCAGTGACTTGGATTTCTTTAGGTGGAGCATGTCCATCAATTCTGAGTTGGACATGGCTTTGTAAGTAAGGCAGAGATCACCTCTGAGTAAGCGATATGCAACTGAGTACAGCTGGAGTTTTTCCAGTTGGGCTGCATAGGACATATGCTTGAGGCCAATAATCCTCTTGGTGAGGTACTTTTGAAGTCTTTCCAGCTTTTGGAAGTGTCTTGTGAGGTACATCCCAAATGGGGCATTGTACTCTATGACGGGTCTGATGATTGATGAGTAGAGGGGCACTATAACCTCTTAATTTCTAGATGTGAACCCTATAGTAATTAGATGGGCTACATAGAAGAATTTCCTAACTACTTTGGCAATATGATTGTCAAAGGAGAGATTACTATCTACCTGTGTCCCCAGACCTCTTATTACCTCTTCTGTATTAAGGGGGCTGCCACCTATGTGGTAATTCATTGGTGTTTTGTTTTTCCCAAATGGGATGACTATGCATTTTTTGGCATTTAGCTTGAGACCATTACTTTGACACCAGGTGTCCATCTCAGAAAGGTCCTTTTGGAGAATGTCCATGTCAGCCAGAGAGTCAGTTATGGCTCCGAGTTTGCAGTCATCGGTGAACTTGATTAGCCATAGTCCTCCTGTGTTTGCCTGTACTTCTGAGAAGTATATGCCGAACAGTACGGGTCCCAGGACTGAGCCTTGTGGGACACCACTTGTGACGGGTTTAGAGTCGGACCTGGAGCCCGCTATTCTTACCATGTGAGTTCTGTCTGTAAGCCAGTTGGCAACCCACCTCTTGATGTAGGGGTTTATGTTCAGGCTGGTGAGTTTTTCTATAATTCCCGAGTGGGGAATGGTGTCAAAAGCCTTGGCGAGGTCAAGGTAGGCTGTGTGAACTACCTTCCCTTCATCTATGGCCTTGGTGACTGTCTCAAAGAAGTCAACCAGGCTTAGTAGGTATGATCTGCCCTTAACAAAGCTGAACTGGGTCAGGTTAAGTGTTTGGAGGTTCCCAATGTCTTTGTTAATAAGATCCATTATGATGCACTCCAAAGCCTTACAGATCAGGCTAGTCAGGCTTATGGGGCGATAGTTACCAGGGTCAGTTGCGGCCCCTCCTTTATGGAGCGGAATAACCGTTGCTATGCACCATTCTATGGGCACATAGCCTGTGGAGAGGCTGAGGTTGAACAGTGTGTTTAGGTGGGGGGTTAGTTCGTTCTGTAGTTCTTGCACGACGCAGCCTGGGGCACCATCTGGCCCCATTGACGCTGTGCTTTTGGCTTTTGAAAGGGCAGTTTTCACCTGTGCGTCTGTGATTTCTGGGTCACTACACTTTTCCGGTATTGTTGTGGGCACTTTTGGTGGTGAGAGGGGGATGACGTTTGCACTGAATCTATCTGCCAGGATGTTGGCAATATCAGTGGGTTCAGTATATTTTATGCTGTTTTGCACTAGCTCAGAGCGTATCTGTGAGTTGCCACTTAGATTCTTGACATAGCTAAAGAAGGCTTTGTGGTTATCTTTTGAATCCTTGGCTATTTTTCTTTCGAAAATTCAGTGTTGAAAAGTGGTAGGCCAGTGAGTTCAAATATGAAAGAGCAAGGATGATGCAGGATGCAGCTTAAGAGAATATGTCACAGGAAGATGTCCTGGAACGTTTAGCAGAATGACTGCAGGAAATGACAAGCAAAGAATGTGTCCTCAGTTTAGAAGAAAATGATCAAAGGGAAGAACTGTTTGATTTAATAGAGATGGATAGACGTATTAAGACAGATGAAAAAAATAGATTACAGAAAGTCAATAAGACCCAAAACATTAAAAGTCAGATGAACACAGTAATCAAGACTATTAGCAGAAATTCATGTGATATAACAGAAACATGTTACTGTGCAGCTAAATAAATAACAGATAAAGTCTTACCACAAAAACACAGAAAAATAAGTGAAAGAAAGGAAAATGATCAAATCCCATCATGGAAACATTAAATAGAGAAACTATAAAACAATTAAGACAATAAGTGTCAATGTTAGAAGAGTACAGACGAGGGAATACATAAAAATAATTAGAAAGATAGATGTTATGAATACAATGTGCAGTATCAGAACAGACCACAATCTATTCTGTAGTATCATAAATAGTAAACTAAAGATGTCAGTACAGGCAGAAAAACTTAGAAGATATGGAGATAAATATTAGGAGAAGTATAAAATAAGCAATTCATTTATGACCAAAAAAAAGTTTTATAGAGAATTGGGAAATAAAGCACAAAGAAAAGAAACAGCACCAAAAAAGAAGAAATAGACACATTTTGGAGAAATATCTATAAAGATCCTGCGGAACAATACAAAGATGCTGAACAGATAGAAGAAGTGAAAGAAACAGTAAAGGATATAAAATGGGATGAATTAATACCTAGAAAAAAAGAAAAGATCGTAATTGGAAAACCCAAGGCCCAGATGCAAAGATTTAGCCCTGAGTAAGGACTACTTATATGTGCATCCCAAACAGGCACCAACCTGGTTAGCAGTAGGAAAAACAATGCTCCTCCTTATGAGTGAACCTGCAAGCTATTCTGAAAACTATAGACCAATAAATTGCCAGGGGCAACTCGTGACATCCGACTGCAGGACTGCAGCCACCCCAGCTGTGAACCACAATGGTAGAATCCAATAACTTCTCCTAACCTCACATAGAAAGTGAATCTGGACTGCTGTCTTACCAGTCCGGATTCAAGAAGAAAGCAGGAGACTGCTAATGTCCCAGACATCTATACAGTGATAACTGCATAGACTGTAAGGGGATCAGACTGCAAGGTCAGCAGTCTTGGAACGTTTGCAAACAGGAACCGGAAGTGTGCATTCTGGCGCAAACGCAGACAAGCTGAAACATTTTATCATCATTGCAGAGCCAGCTTTGGAGTTTATCATCATTGCATTGCAGAGCCAGCTTTGGAGTTACAGAATGAATGAATAGCCAAGCCCTTTTGGATTTTATTATCAATGCGGAATGAAGTGAACAGCGGAGTCCTTTGGATTGTATTATCAGTGCAGGTACTGTGTGTGTATGTGAACTTATAAAATAGTTTGTTCTGTGCTACTAACTCTTTGTAATACGATTGCTTTTATGCTTCATTGTTGTTGGTTTTGACATAACTCATAATCCAACAGGTTCTAAACAAAAAAGGTTACTGGGTAAAGTCTACTCAGCTGAAAGAAAATAAATGCTACAGAATTATATTTACACAGAGCTACATTTATTACAGGCTATTATTTTCACTTCTACTTCAAATTTCTAGACAATTGTGCTGAGTCCGTGATGTACAAGTTCAACGACTACTGCCCACCTTCACTGCAGCACCTTTTGGGATAGAATGTAGTAAGAGGGTTTTCTTTTTCCAGAAATGTTACTAACTGTCAAAAGTAACTGGGCATGCTTTTCAGTGAATGGGGCATTGAATATTCAAAAGTTCACTTTGGAAATGTTTTCATACCAGAATACACATTTCCACATTTAGCTCTCAGTTGCATCTAAAAATCAAATGCAAGGTTCCCTATGAAGTAATACTATAAAAAATGTATAGATTTATTTCAATTATCATAGAAAATATTTTCTCTATTTTCAATACGAGTATACAAACAAATGTAGACTAAAAGAAAAATGTATTTTAGTAATGCACGAACGTTCTTGTGGCAGATTAAAACCCTGTAACTACTAGAATGGGGAGGTGCATTTTACAACAGAATGCAAAACTGAATGTGCAGCCAGGGGTATGACAGATACTTTGGAATATGTTGTAATGTCTGTGCAGAGCTGTCTTTTAGTTTCGTGTGTCTCTCTGTAATTGTTTAGAATCTTTTGGTATGGACATTCTGGAAAATGGACAAAAGGAAGAAAAAGAAAGAAAAGGAAGAGAAAGATGAAAAATTAATGTAGAGCAGATAGCTACTCCCTACATGGGAAATGTATTGTATTTCTTTACTACACTGGCAATCATTGTGATTAACTTTGGTTGTTCACTTACAGTTGCAAGAAACTTGAATGAGTTGGCTGAAACCATTCTTATTTTTAAAATGGCAATGGAAATGTTTATACTATTGATAACTAGTATGGTGGAAAAAAAAGTCACAATGTTTACCCAATAAGTAACAAAAAGAGCAATTGTAAAAATAACATTTCCAGTAAACCATGTTAGTAGTTTGCTAACCAAGTACTAGATTTGATAGATTTGCTTAAAAGTTAAGTTTCCATTCCGATTTCCAACTCGGATGGCACTTATGATTTAATAAATTAAAGACTGGTTATTTAGTTCCGGTTGTTTATTGTTTCTATCAGTTGAAATACTTTTTAAAAATTTTGATATTAAGTCTGAGACAAACCAAAACATGCAAGATCTTAAATAAACGCTGCCTCATTTAGTTTGTTCTTATAACTTTCTGTCCTAATTCATGACTACAGCTTTTAGTTTTGTACGTTTTAGCTTTGTTTCAACCATAGCTGAAGCTGGATCTCTAGGCATAAGAATTTTAAGTCACGCCTTTAAAAATAATAATGTAAACCATTAAGAGGAAAAAGTTTATCTGCTCTATCAAAAAAACATTGGAAATAATGAGTAATGCATAAAGAGGCTATTAATTTATTCAGCATTTGCAGATGGCCCATTTTATCCATATATGCATATTTATGTGCATGATGCAAACTAAAAATGGAATTGCATGCCTTAGCAATCATTATAAACATTAAAAAGGGAACATATTACTTAAGTAACTTATAGCGACTTTATAATTCCATGAAAGTGAAACTAAAATCAGTTGTGCTAGACCACTGCAAAGGTCTGGAATTCAGTTGTGTGTGTGTAAGCTGGTGGTGGTTAGAGAATACCTCGGGCTTGAACCCTGAGTGCAAGTAATAAGACCCTGAATTCCCTACCCACCACCGTTTGCGAAATGTTTGCAGATTTCTGCCTCATATTTTGTTCTGTTCTGTTCCTCATAAAATCTGTGATTTTTGAATTTTTAATTCTTTAAACAGTTGATGGTGCAGTGGTAGTATTGTTATCTCACAGCTAGAAGTTCTCCGGTTTGATTTTTGGGTGGGGTGCACTCTGTGTGGAGTCTGCATGTCCTCCTTGTGTTTGTATGTGGGTTTGCTCTGGTGTCCTCCCATGTTACAAAGAGATGTGTCTGCAGTATTTCTCCCTGGGTCTCTGCTGAAAATTGGCTTTTGTTCCAAGTCAGCCTTTCATGGTTAGCAAATGTTAAATAAATAAAATTGACAGGCATTTGAATTTCAAACTTCAAATTCTTTAGAAAGTACATAGTAACACAAAACCTTTTAGTCTAGCAATTTTCTAAGTTTATAAGATGAATATTTGAAATTTGTCCCTACTTTTGAAACTGTATTCCCCCATTATTGACTTTGTCCAGGTTTTTTGTGCTAAGGTTGAGAACTATGGTTGGAACTGAATTCACTGAATATGTTTGAGGGCTGTATTCCCCCATTTCATAAAACAGCTGATTTGGCATAGTGGTATTTTGCTCTGACTGTTTTGCACAGAGTCCTGGGTTCAAAGCTAGGCAGTGAAATGTATGGTAGTAACACAGCATTTTATATAAGGAACTTTACAAGATTATACAAGCACTGTTTAAAATGTGTCCCTGGTTTTTAGGCTTTTCTTTAGTCCCCCCCAATAAATTTTGGCTTTTTCTAGATTTCGTGTGCTGCGAAGTTGAGAGATACAGTTGAGTGTAGAGTAGATTTTACAAGGAGATGAGAGCTACAGGGGGAGAGAAGTTTAGTGCTGCTTATACTAAACCTGTTTGCATTATTAATAGCACAACAGGTAGTGTATTTACTTCTGATACTGAAGGCGGTGGGTTCTACTCCCACAGGGGGTGGATGCTGCCATACTATGAATGTCCTCTTTGGTTAAGATACAGCCACTTTATCTGTAGATGAAACAATGAAATATAAAGTTGCTTGTTAGCAGTAACCTCTTCATTAGTTACAGATCTCTTTAATGTGGAATTATTTAGATGACTTTTACTTCTGCTGAGATTGTGCATATTTACTGATATTGGTGGACTGTAGAAGTTTGAGTAGACTTTTATGATGGAAATATTCTCAACTGGCAGTTCTGTCATTATTGGTGCATGCATTTTGTTTCATTGTTTACTGGAAAAATGTTCAAAGCAATAAATTTAAAACACCCTCTAACAACTGTACTGTATTATACAAGGAATATAATTTAATACAATCAGGAAGGTTAATAGGTTCATAGGTAGGTACTAGGCTATCTGCCCTAGGGCATATATAAGCCTTGCCAGAATGTGTTGGCTTTCACCTCCCTTTTAGACTAGATTCCTGAGGCTCTGTCCAGTAGGGCCATAGAAGTGATCCCGGGAGTAAATTTACGATTTCCCATCCACTCATCAAGATTTCTCTTGAAGAGGGTCAGTGAGGGGCTCTGCCTAACATGGACTGGGATTCTATTCCAGAGCGAGGGAAGCCTTTGGGATATGAATCTATCCCTCCAGCATGTCCTATTTATTGTTGTGCTAAGGTTTAAATCCCTGGAGCGTGTAGCTCTAATGGATTTGGTTTTCTTGAGGTGGAGCATGTCCAACAATTCTGGGTTAGACATGGCCTTGTACGTCAGGCAGAGATTGCCTCTGAGTAGGCGGTAAGCAACTGAGTAGAGCTGGAGTTTCTTTAGTCGAGCTGCATAGGGCATCTGTTTGAGGCCCACGATCCTCTTCATGAGGTATTTTTGAGGTCTCTCCAGCTGTTGCAGATGTTGGGTAAGGTACATCCCAAATGGGGCATTGTACTCAATTATGGGCCTGATGAGCGATGAATAGAGGGGCACAATGACCTCTCTTGATCTAGATGGGAACCCTTTTGTGATTAGGTGAGCTATATAGAAGGTTTGTCTAACCACTTTGGCAATGTGATTGTCAAAGGAGAGGTTACTATCTACTTGGCTTCCCAGATCCCTAATTATTTCTTCCATATTTAGTGGATTACCTCCTATGTGGTAGTTTGTGGGCACTTTGTTTTTCCCAAAGGGGATGACTATGCCCTTTTTGGCATTTAGCTTGAGGCCATGTTTCTGACACCAGGTATCCATCTCTGTAAGGCCCTTCTGGAGGATGCTTGTGTCAGCCGTTGAGTTGATTATGGCTCCCAGTTTGCAATCATCTGTGAACTTGGTAAGCCACAGTCCTCCCGTGTTTACCTGTACCTCAGATAAGTATATACTGCACAAGAGTGGTCCCAGGACTGAGCCCTGTGGGATGCCACTTGTAACCGGTTTAGAGTCGGACATGGCACCCGCGACTCTGACCATGTGAGTTCTATCCCTGAACCAGTTTGCAACCCATCTTGTGACATATGGGTTAATATTTAAGCTGGTAAGCTTATTTATGATGCCAGAGTGGGGTATTGTTTTGAAGGTCTTTGCAAGGTCCAGGTAGGCTGTGTGGACTACCTTTTCCTCATCTATGGCTTTGGTTACTATTTTGAAGAAGTCAACTAGGTTTAAGAGGCAAGATCTGCCTTTAACAAAGTCGAATTGGGTAGGATCCAGTGTTTGGAGGTTCCCAATGTCTTTGTTTATGAGATCCATGATGATGCACTCCATAGCCTTGAATACCAGGCTAGTCAGGCTTATAGGGCGATAGTTCCCGGGATTCGTTGTCATGCCACCTTTGTGGAGCGGGATCACTGTTGCAGTACACCATTCTTTGGGTACATAACCTGTAGTAAGGCTGAGTTGGAACAGTGAATTTATGTGAGGGTTTAGTTCATTTTGGAGCTCGTGTAAGACGCAGCCCGGATACCATCCTGTGTTTTTTACCTTGGAGAGGGCTGCTTTCACCTGTGTGTCTGTGATGTCTGGAGGACTGCATTCTTCTGGGATAGACACTGGCTCTTTTGGGGGGGAAGGGGGGGTAAAGTTTGCACTGAACCTGTCTGCCAGGATGTTGGCAATGTCAGTGGGTTCAGTGTATTTTGTGCCATTTTGCACCAGCTCAGAGCAGATCTGAGAGTTGCCACCCAGATTCTTGAAGTAGCTAAAGAATGCCTTGTGATTATCTTTAGAGTCTTTGCCGATTTTTCTTTCAAAGCTAGCCTTTGATGATTTTATGAGGGATCGAAGTTTCTTGCTAGTACTGATCAGGGATGCCTTCCCTTTTTGGGATTTTACCTTGTCATGTAATAGTTTCCTCCTTCTGTTGTATAGCTTATTTATAGCCAGGGTCCACCAGACTGGTCTCCTATTTTTGGAGGAGTGAGTCTTATTTTTACTTGGGATGGCACGATCCATGCATTCCTGTAGGTGCTCATAGAGTGCATTTGTAAAGGATTCTGCAGTTTGGGTAGCATTTTCCATTAGCCCGGGGGCTTTGAAACATTCCACCTCAGTCTTGAGAAGTGTGAAGTTTGCTTTTGAGAAATTTTTCTCATTGGTTTCCTTGGCTGGGGGTGGGGTTGGGATGTGGATGTCCATTGTGATTAGTTTATGGTCTGATCTTACCAACGAGGAGTTTACCTCTGGTGTGGAACATTGAGCCCCCATGTTGGTGATGACCAAGTCCAATATGTTGTCCCCTCTTGTGGGAGTGGTGACCAGTTGTTCCATGGCATTTGTGTTTATAAACTCCAGGAACCATTTGGTGAAATAGTTGGGACTTGAGTAGTTTTCCCAGACAATGTTTGGGTATCACACACTACATGTATGTCTTGTGTGTAGGGGGACTATAATTTGAAAACAGACCAAAGTTAATCTTTATACTAGCCAAATGTATTTTCTTTGAATGTGGATTTCAATGCTGTTTCAATGAATGTGAGTTTCAAGGGCAGAGAAGTTTTAATGCTAAGTCAATTTTAATTGTGAGACTGCATTGCATTGTTTAGCAGATGTTTCAGTATTTGTGCTGTAAAATGCAAAATAAAACTTTCAAATGAAATCCAAATCATCGTAGAAGTAAAGCAGTATGTACATTACAGTGTTTATGGTAAATGGGGCAAAATAGCCAAGTAATGGGACATTGGAATGGCTGCAGGGGTGAGGCTCCATTTGACCATGATTTCATGAGGGGGAAGGGCAGCAAACTTAGACAGCCCTGGCTGAACTATACTTTTCAACTGTCCAGATTTTCACAGAGTGAATAGATTTTTCCTTTTTATTTTTGTTTTTTTTTTCTCATAAAATTTGTGGTTTTCTTGGAAATCATTTAGGAATTAAGTCACTAAATAATGACAGACATTAAGTTTCAGACTTCATAACCTTCAGAAAAAAAGTTTATACAAGAGCAATTTTTAGTACTGTTTGTATGTTCCCCCAGTATATTTGGCCTTGTCCATATTTCCTGCGTTAACAGGTTGAGAGGTACAAGCAAATAAATTGCTTTATAGAATTAAGCATATCCAAACCTCTGAACTGTCCCCGATTTTGGCTCAAAATGTTGCTTTCCCTCTAATAATCCCTCCACAAAATGGCAATTTTGGAAGAAAACGTGGAGAGTTTACAATTAATAAATAACTGTCATAATCAGATTTGTAGATTACTTTTATTTCAGAAATGCATGTAGATTTGTTTATTTTGTCAGCTGCTCAAGTTAGCAGTACTAATACTAAAAAAGTGTCCTTTCTTTGACAGGTTCCCAGTTGTATTGTGTGGCTTTTTTATATTTTGTCATCACATTTTGGTCCATTTTTCATAAAATTGTGTTTTGTTTGGCAAATTAGTGGCAAATCATTAAAGAGTGAAGGTAAAAAATAATGATAGACATTTGAGTTTCAGATTTCATATCCTTCAGAAAATTCATACTAATGCAAAACCTACTATTCTATTAGAAAGTTTATAAGAGCAATATTTAAATATTGTCCTTATTTGTGGGCCTTTGTCCCACTTCTATGTATGGCTTTGTCCAGATTTCTTGCTCTGAGGTTGAAAGGCATGACAAATGTGTCAGGGCCATCACAGTCAACCAGAGACATTTCAAATTGTGACATACTTGTTGCACCCCACTCTCCCATGTAGTAACTCTGGATGTGTCCAAGCAAGGCAAGGAGCAGTTATGCAGTGCAAGTATGCAGAGTATCCTCTCCTCCAAGGTAGACACAAGTACTACAGTGGCTTTTCATCTGTCCTTGCTTGATTTTGCAGAATGTTCTGTTTTTCTGTCATATTTTTATATTGTTGATTTATGCTTCTTATTATTCAGAAAGTGCCCGTTGCTCTGTGTTTAAGTAGCAATGCTTTCATGACCATCAGGTAAGCTTGTCTTAGATTGTATTATGCAAGTAAGGTTTAATAAGCATACTGTTAAAGAACTGAAATGCATATGACAGTATTTGTAATAAAGGACAGGATTACAGTGTATTAAGAAGCTCATTACTTTTGTTGGAGACTTGCAGTCATTTTTGCAGGCTTTACCCATAAACTAAACAGAATGCCAATCCATCATGTATGGTCCATAACCTGTGCAGTAATCCTTTAAGCAATTTATCTTGATCTTGTTTCTTGTTTGCTGTTCATTTTTTACTTTGATCATGTTTTCCGCATGAAACAAGTAGATAGTTGTTGTCAGGCAGCAGGTCATTTTTGGATAAGAAAATTTTTTACAAGTGAGGGCATCACAGTGAATGCTACTTTCAGCATGTTACTTGGTACTTTTATAAAGCTAAATATAAATTATAATTAGAACTGTAGTGCAAGGAAAAGTGGTTTGAGTTGAATGCTGCTTGTTTCTCTTGTACTTGATTTTGACTGGCATTCCAGTAATGTATTTAAAAAGTAATTTATTTTTTCATGCCTCACAACCTTTTTGTTTCCATCTAGATATTAAGTAAGCTGTCATGCAGCCAATGCATTGAAATATTTTTTTTCTTCTACACTTCATTTTGTCTTGATTGGACTCTCATAATGACGGTTTGGCAACCAGGGCAGCATATTTAATTAAAGTTACAATTTTTGTGGTTTTGAGCATAGTCCCTTCCCTTTCTAGTTGGTCACACCCCTTCCCATTAGCCACACCCATTCAGCTGTCTCCTGCAGCCACCCTTTGATTTGAAGTCACCAGCTGCCACTGTAACTTGCCTTTTAATGATGTGCAAACTATAAACTGGAATTGATGCTGGCAAAGTTTGTAGTCATTTAGAAGAAAACTCAATTACAACAACAGAACAAAAGGATAACAAAAGAAAGTAATATGGAGCAAAGGATCATTTGTTGTTAAATAAAGTCATAATGGAAAATTGTAAAAAAGGGAAGAGTCTAAGTATGGCATGGATAGATTACAAAAATGCATTTGACAGCATTCCTCATTTGTGGATAAAGGAGTGCTTACAGATGCATAAGATGTACTATGAGTGATCAGTTATGTTACAGTGACCACGAAGGAGAGGCAGATCATATTATCCCAGGGATAAAAATTCAAAGGGAAAAAAATTCAAATTAAAAAAAATATTCAAGGCTGATTCTTTGTCATCACTGCTTTTTTTTTTTGTCTTGGCCTTAACCCTTTAAGCTGTCTACTTAACAGATTAGGCCATGTTTCAATCTGGCTTCCAGAAAACAACAAAGTGTAAAGACTTTGTATCTTCTTATTGTGTATGATTTAAAACTGCATAATTCATCAAATGATGAGCTGAAAGTACAACTGCAAGTGGTCAAAAAATTGTCAGTTCATATAAGAATGTCATTTGGTTTTGATTAATGTACAAAAGCAACATTAAAAACGGGAAAGCTGCAGCACCAATAAAATATCACTTTGAGACAGGAATGTGATATAAATAACTTGAGCAGGAGGGAGTGTATAAATATTTGGAAACTGATGAAGGATCAAGAATAAAATATGAACAAATGTAAACAAAATTCAAAAAGGAATCATTTAGAAGACTTATCAAAAGATATAAAATGAGTGTATACCAAAATTATGCATTCCTTGTTCTGAAACAAATATGGGCCTCCTCAAAACTGATAACATGTATAGATCTGCACTCATAGGACTGCATACTTATCTGCTGACTTCACTAGATCCAAACATAGTGAAAATTTTAAAACATGAGGAGAACAAGCTGACTTTCCTTCTTAATTTAGCTGAAGCATATTAGAATTAAACAGGGATAGAAATCAAACCAGATGTAGACACAAATCAGGCAGCAGCTGAAAGTGCGAAAAAAAAAAGACTATAATGAAAAAGATCAGATGAGAAGGCACGAAATTTGAAAAAGGCATATATAGTTGCAAGTACAGAAAACTCATGGAACAACTTCATGTCAGTCAAGATGTGACACGGGAATAGTTAAGGGCAGGTGAATTTAAACCAAAAGATGAAAGGCGCCCCAGGATGGTGGACTACATACATGTTGGTTTACAATGTCCATCGAATAAATGGAAGAAACAGACAGATGCAGGTTTTGTAAAACTGAAATGGAAACAGTTGCACATCTTGTTGCTGGGTGTGATACAGTAATGACAGAGGGCCTATATGTAGGACTATTGCATTGGAGACTGTGCGAACATTGCAACACTGAAGTAGCTGAGAAGCATTGGAAACATGACCCAAAAACATTATAGAAAATGATAAAGTTTAAAAAAACAGTACCACAAAACACTCTCTGGGATAAACACACCACTGTAATAAAATAGATGAATAAAGACAGCAGGAATAATCCAAACATTGGTAGCGACCATGCAGCTCACAAAAAAGTATATATATAAATCCACAGAAGCAGTCCTTGAAGTAAAATCATTCTTTATTGTGCACACTGGTAAGTGCTTTAAATCTCATGGGATCACCAATAGTTCAAAAAACAGAGGCAAGAAAACCAGATATGTAGTTTTTGAAAAGAAGATAAAAGTTGCTTTGATCATTGAAATTGCTACACAGTGATTACAGTATCATATTTAGAGAGAGACACAAAGTCATAAAATACCAGGATTTGCAGGCAGAAATGAGGGTAGTGTGGAAGAAGGTTATCCAGAAATGAGGGCAATGTGGAAGAAGGTTACCCAAAAGTTGCTATAAAAGAAGGAACAATGGGTATCATAAAAATAAATTTACAGTTGTATTTAGATATGTGTCAAAGGAAAAATATACTTTAAAAATTATCAAAACACGGTAGGTTCAGGTTAAGGCACTTTAATCTTGCAGCAAGGAGACAAAAACGTGCTAATACAGAGTTTGTCTAACCAGAAACAGGAAATGCATTCATTTTTATAGGTTATCAAATTAATCCTGTCCTACCATGCTGACGTAACAGATTACCACCTTTTCATCATCATCTGCTGACCATCTTTCCCATGATTTTCTGCTGATTTAAACAATTTTTGTGTGAAACTTCTTGAGGAAAACAACATGGCCTTGGTTACTTTCAGTTGGATACTTGTTATGTTACATTCAAGATACTATAGCTAAATCAAGCACAATGCTAGCAGTTCATTTCTCTAATAATCCTTTGTCTACCTTATCTCTAAATTACTGGAGCTGTGGAGGTTCCCATTGCTGTGCTAGCAGTTACTAGGTCAGAGAGCAACTTACAAGTTTCAGTAAGCATGCTGCAGTTTTAGAAAAGCATATTTTCAGTCCCATATGAAACTCAATTTATATAAATCACAGTGCATGAAAAATAGAATGAAAAGCATATTAAAAACACTTGATTATTAATTTGGCATTAAGCATACACACATTAATATATATTTTTTCTAACATCTCCCTCCTGTTAATACTTTTTATTCTATTTTCAAAAAAGGATAAACAGCTTGCTTCTTTTCCTAACGTCTTCCATTTAGGATTTGCAGTTAAGAAAGTCATTCAGTTTAAACTTTTATGAAAGTGTCTCGCATTCTAGCAGCTCTTCAAATTCAATACTTTGATACATAGTCTCAGATACGGATATAGCTATGAATTATTTAATTAATTTCTTCATGCAGGGGATTCCACAACAAATACAAACGCCTATTAGGAGTAAACCTACCCCAATAGCAATCAATATATTCATAAAGATGGAGCCCCACCCCCCGAAGGCATTCTGAAAAAAACTCTGTCAGAGGGTTTGGGCCTGGTTTGGTCATGGCTGACACTTGCTGAATCACCTCAAGATGGTCGTTGATCTCATGCTGATGGTCAGGAATGAATCCACAGCACTCTTCTTTGATTAAAGTGCAAGTTCCGCCTCTCGCTGCTAGGATGAAGTCAAGAGCCATTCGGTTTTGAAGCACTACAGTTCTCATGGCATTCAGTTCATCAGTTATCAGTTCAAGGGCAGAAAAGTTGCATTACTCATTATTTCGAGAAGTTTGGACAGTTTTCGTAGCTCCCATATTGATTTGACTCCGCCATACATGGGTGATATACCTGCCAAGGATATAACAGCATCGCTCAAGTCCATGTGCACAAGTTTGGTTCCCACATTACGATGGTCTTTCCACCCCGCTTCGATTCGTCCCACTGGATTCTCAGGTTTCTTAACAGTCTTCTTGGTTATGTCTCGAGTATTTTGAATACTCCCCTGAGGCAAAACTGCAGTGTGTTGGATGGCCGGAACCAGGTATCCCAAAAAACAACTGCCAGACCAATTCTCAGGTAACCATTTATATGCCTTTTTACCACATACAAAATAATAGTCCTCTATCTTTGTCATTACTTTGTTAAGAAATGACAGCCCTGCATGAAACATTTTCTTATCTATCACTGATAACTGTTTGAAAAGTACAGGATTATGCTGTACCTGATCAAGAGTTTTATGCATAGATTTCAAAAATGAGTCATAATCTGTACTACAAGTTCCGCTTAAATCATTTGGTTTTCTATAACATTTATACTGTACTGTAACATTGCATTTACTCCATCCAACTTGGATGGAGTCATTTTTATAAAAACATACAATTCCTTTTTGTGTCACAGGCAAATACAGTGCTACCTTATCTTGTGCTTTAATAGTGACTATGTCAAAAAACAGATTCTCCCAGGTCTCATTGACCCCTATGGGGATAGCAGTCATTAACAAACCCTTGTATGCTGTTAGTATGGCCATACAGACCCAGCAGTTCGAAACATTGAAAGTCTCTGCGTATACACGTGTAATTGTCTGATAAGTGCTAAAGTTCGGATGCCAGTCTATGTTTGGTTCATTACGTCTAATCAGTTCAACCTTTGTGGCAGGAAAAAAGTATGGCCACAGCAAAAAGAACAGTGTGATCAATATTGCAATAAAAACAATCATACAAGTTTTTTGAAGTTGCTCAGTGTCTCTACTCACTCTGTATCTGGCCATTTTGTTCTTGTTGTGCAACAGTAACAAAGTTTTTGTTCAGTTCAAAGTTTTTAACCAGTTTACAGTGCATCAAATGAATCCAGGAAGCTCGCTCTGCGATTTTGACTGCAGTGGGTGTTGACAGCAGTACCTGGTACAGACCTTCCCACTTCGGAGAGCTCCAATTCTTCCGTTTCGTAATCTTCACCCAGACTCAAGTGCCTGGGGCTACTGGTCCTTCCGATTTCGGTTGCTCTTT
Organism: Protopterus annectens; assembly: GCF_019279795.1. NCBI lineage: Eukaryota > Metazoa > Chordata > Ceratodontiformes > Protopteridae > Protopterus > Protopterus annectens. Next base: position 729,457,082 of record NC_056729.1, read on the forward strand.
ATCTGAAACAGAATTTAACTGCAAAAGTTTGTTATTCAAAAATCGCATCATATATCCTGCAAGTGAACTGTCAGCCTCCTGCTCTGTAGACGAGAGGTTTCCACTGAGGTGTATAATATGCCCTCCCAAACAAAGTTTCAAAAGGGGTTAATCCCTTTACATTTGGAACAGTTCTCATGCTCAACAGTGCTAAAGGCAAAAAGTGCACCCAATTTTTCTGTGTCTCTTCTATCAATTTCCTAAGTTTATTTTTCAGTACCCCATTGTGCCTCTCTACTAGTCCTGCAGATTGAGGGTGGTACACACAGTGGTTCTTTAATGATATTCCAGAATAACGACTGAGTTGTTGGATTGTTTGGTTCACGAAATGTGTCCCGTTATCACTATAAATCTTTTCCGGTATACCAAATCTGGGTATAATTTCTTTAACGAGGACCTTTGCAACAGTAGCTGCATCTGGATTTTTAGTTGGAAACGCTTCTACTCATTTGGAAAACATGTCTATAATAACAAGGCAATATTTCTTATTCTCACATTTATTCAATTCTATGGAATACATACAGATAGTATTGAATGGATATGGTGGTGTAGGGAAATTCCCTCGCTTAGGCTTCAGTGCCCCTTGTGCATGATGCTTGTTACAAACATGGCATGCTGCACAAAAATTTTTTGTATAGTTTGTAAACCCATAGGTTGTAAACACTCGATTCACTAACTGTACCATCCCCCCTGTTGAGACATGGCTCTGCCCATGGCTCAACAACACTGCATATCTAAACAAATTAGATGGCAAAATCGGTTTCTTTTCCTTGGAGATGTACAGTCCCTTTTCGAGAATTGCTCCTCGCTTTATCCACTTTTGTTTCTCAGTATTTCTAGTAAGTGTCTGCATTGTTTTTAACATTTCTAAATCTAAAGTCTCTGAGGGTTGTAATTCCTCACTCAAAAGAAAAGTTTCTGTGGCTGAGGCTGCCTGCTTTGCAGCTGTATCAGCCCGTGCATTACCTTTTGAAATTCTATCCTGTTGTTTTGTATGAGCTACACATTTGCAAATAGCTACTTTTTTAGGTAACTGACTTGAATCTAACAAGTCTAAAATAAGTTGCGCATGATTAATTGGCTTACCAGTAGATGTTATCATTCCTCTTTTTTCCACTGTTGCGCAAAAACATGTACAGTAGAAAAAGCATACTGACTGTCAGTATAAATGTTCACTTTCTTACCTCTTACTAAGGTACATGCCCTTGTTAAGGCAATCAATTCTGCTGCTTGTGCAGATAAGTTGTGTTGTAAAGATCTTGCTTCTAAGGTTTCAGTATCAGAAACGACTGCATACCCCACTAGGTTCTGTCCTGTAGGACCCCTCCTGCACGTGCTGTCCGCATAGCATGTCACCTCGGCATCATCCAAGGGAACATCCGTAAGGTCTTGTCTTGGTAATGTCTTTTGGTCAATCTCCTGCAGGCAGCAGTGCAGTTTGCCATCTGCAGGGGTTGGAAGCAAAGTTGATGGATTCAAAGTTGTACATCATTCAATTGTCATATGAGGTTGGCTCAACAGTATGGCCATACAGGAAAGATGCCTAGCAGGAGAAAGATATGCTAGTTTTTCTTGCAGTAAAATAATTGCAACTGCATAAGGCACTCTCAATGTGAGAGGGTGGAATAACACTACTAAGGCTGAAGCCTGCACTGCCATTGCAGCTGCAACTACTGCTTTTACACAGTGGGGCAGGGATCGTGCCACTGGGTCTAACTGTGATGAATAGTAAGCTATGGGGCGTTGTTTGTCCCCATGTTGCTGTGTCAATACTGATGTCATATAACCTTGCTTACAATCTACAGTTTGAATAAACTGCTTGTTATAGTTTGGTAATCCTAAAACTAAGGATGATGCTATCAATTGTTTCAGCTTACAGAAAGCTGCTTCTGCTTCAGGTGTCCATTGTAATAAATCTTGTGCTGCCATCGGCTTCTTAAATATTAAATCAGCCAGTGCAGCAGATTCCAAAGCATAGTTTGGTATCCAACTCCGACAAAAAATAGTAATTCCCAGGAAGGACATCATTTCCTTCTTGGTAGTTGGTCTAGGTGCTTGTAAAATCACTGTTTTTCTGTCTTCATCTAATATTCTACCTTCTTTGGATATTACATATCCCAAGTACTTAACTTGTTTCCTCCAAAGATGTAACTTGTCTTTGTTTACTTTGTGACCTTGAGTAGCTAAAAATTGTAATAAAGCTATCGTGTCCTCCTTGCATTCTTGCTGGGTGGGGGCTGCCAGCAGAATGTCGTCTACATAAAGTCGAATCTGACTACCTTTCGGTGGGATAAATCCTGCCAGGTTGCTTACCATTTCCGGTGCAAATATTGTTGGACTTTCGCAATATCCCTGTGGTAATCTGGTATATGTGTACCGCTTCCCCTGAAATGTAAATGCAAACCAATATTGGCTGTCAGGGTGTATCGGTATTGAGAAAAATGCATTACTAATGTCTACCACTGAATAATATTTTTGTTCTGGCTTTAAATCATTCGGTAAGGTATGTGGATCTGGCACCGTTGGTGCCCTAGGTATAACTGCATTATTTACAGCTTGTAAGTCTTGGACCATACGCCATTCCCCGTCTGCTTTTTTGACAGGAAATAAAGGTGTATTACATGGTGAATCAGGAGATTCTATTAAGACTCCTTCCTTAAGTAAGGCAGCTATGATAGGTTTGATTCCCACCTCTGCATCCTTTCTCAAGGGATACTGTCTTTTCTGGGGTCTAAATGCTGACTTTGGCATTATGGCAACTGGTCCTGCTGTTCGTATAAGTCCTACATCTGATTTTCCTGCTGACCAGAGAATGTCTGGTATGTCTCGCAAGGCTTTTTCCTCTTCTTCCAATAAGAGTAATACTCAACTATCCTCACTAGCCTGTGAGTATACAGCTGGGTGTGTCTGTGTGATCCAATTCAATTTTTGTTTTTGTACTCCCTGTTCAGAGAGCGCTAATTCTGTCTGCTTTTCCCACCTTGTGACTTTTTCACCTAAGTCTGCCTACTTTAAAGTTCTGTTCTTAGTCAAACTAACATGTGGCAGTCGATTAGATTTGTAAAGTGCCAAAAATTCCTGGGGCAATGAACAGCTTGCTACACTGTTCCCCTCTGCATACCAGTACAGGTTTCGCAATACTAGCCTGTTTGCATGGTTTTGAAACAATTCTCGTTCATAATCTTTATCAGGTCCTGGTCTATTACAGTAATATAGAGTACAATGCAACAAATGCTGTTTGTCAATGTCGAGGGAGGGGAACTTGCTGATGGCTACATTCATCAGTTCTTCGGTTACTGCCCCTGGACCAGTCGTAACCAAGTCCTGGCTGTACCAATAATACATTTCACCCTCTGGTCGCACTACAAAAGTGTCCATTTGTCGCTGTGCTTCCATACCCTGCATGGTTGGAACTACGGCTATGCCAAATATCTGCATCAAATCTCTACTCAAAAGATTCACTGGGCATTTTGCAGAAACTACAATTTTACTTTTCTGAGTCATCCCTGAAATGGGGTCTATTATTGTAATGTCACGGGAGAGTGGCTCCCGATACAGCTGTCCATTAGCTGCTTTCACTAGTATATAATCTGGTGATTCCGTATCTTCAGGTAGTTTGGAAGGGTGTATCAGGGTTCGTGAAGCCCCTGAGTCACACAAAAATGTTACTTCCCTCCCCTGTACCAGAAGCGTCACTTCCGGTTTTGAGTCTGCTAAGTAAAGCTCTAAGCTCAAAAGAGCCAGGTCTAAAATTTCATTTTCTTCTATGTCTGCGTATTCATATACATTCTCTACCCCTTGTGTCACATCCTCTTCTCCTGCTATCACATTTACACTTACCTTTCCCTGTTCACTCTCATCTAATGATTCCTGACTATCATATAGTCATTCCACATCCTCCTTATTTTCTGTAGTCGCCTTCTTGTTTAGCCTGCAATCCCTTGCTAAATGTCCTTTTTTCCTGCATTTAAAACACTCACCCTTTTTCTTTCTTTCCTCAAAATCTTCTGATCGTTTGTCAGATTGTTTATTTCCCTGGGTATTTTTCTTACCCTTTTTCCCAGTTTGTACTACAAATACTTCTGACCCGTCTTCTGCTTAAAATACTTGAGTTTTCTTTTTCTTTTTACTATTAAAATTTCTTTCTGCATGTCTAGCATATTCAAGTAGTGGCTGTAATCTACTTGTTCGATGATCTACCATATGCTTCGTAATAAAGCTACTAATGGGAGTTATACTACCCTTCAAAAATGCGTTCTTTAACTGTTGTTCATATGAAGAATCATGTGTCTGGTTTTCTGGTATTTGCATTCCGCAGTGATTATTGAAACACTCTAACAGTCTAGCATAATATCTATCAACTGTTTCACCTTCCTGTTGAATGCATTGATTAATGCAAGTCCAATTAGCCCTAAGCTTCCACTTTTCAGAGATTCGGTCTGTCAGAACTTTTACTCTGCCATCCAGTTCTGCATTGGTATGTGGAAGTGGTCTAAGTTGTGCGTCACGAGGATTCCAGTCGCCACTAATCATGTGCCAATCTGGACCCACAATTTGTCTAACTACTTTTTCTACTTCCTCTCTGTTCAAATGGTAACTCAATCTCATACCCTGTAAGTCTTCTAAAAATTTTCTAAAATTCACTTTTGGGTGGGGAATACCTTCCGTGGCTTTCCGGATGTCTTCCGGTGACCACGGTCTATAAACTAAAAGAGTTGGATCTTGTCCTGCCTGTCCTGCCTGAGGATTCGGTACTTCTATGAGTGGACATATCTCTTCTTCGCTCATAGCCTGTGATGCTCTATTCAATTCATTTAATTCAATTTCCCTCCTCAAGTCGCGTGTTCGAGACCTAGTCTCGATAGGGTCCCTGACAAACGGTTGTGCTTTTGCAGGGACAGCTGGGTATAGCGGAGGTGGATCAGCTCGTCCACTCGCTTCATATTCTGGTAACAGAAGTGGAGGGGGCGAAGGAGGGGCTGTTGCTATTACCAAGTTATTGTCTTCTTTGTCTAAAAACATTGTTTTCGAATTTTTAATTGTCTGCTCCCTACGATTTGCTTCCTCAAGACACCTGTGCGCCTGAGGGACTCCTAATTGTCTCTACTTTTTTAATTGACCTTTCGTGTCTATTTTTAACTGTTTTACAAGTTTCATAAGTGCAAGTTTATCTAAATTACCCTCGAATTTGTACTTATCGACCCATTTGGTGTAATATTTAACATTATCGGCACGCTGTAATTGCATCTACTTTTTGTCTTCAATTAGGGGCGTGTCCCGGGAACTTTTTGTGCACTGATTTCCCATTGGTGTCTTATCTAAGCTGTAAATTGTTATGTAACCCTTTCTATCACGTGGTAGCACAAGTCTACACCTTTTCACAGTTTATCTAGAATAACTGTCTACCTATTCTGTTTCTGATCTATGACAAAAACAGTAACCCCTTTTTCTGTCCCTAATTTGCATAGGCAAATTTACCTGACAAAAAACAGTTCTGTAACTAGTCCCTGATCTTGAAACAGAAATAAGGTAAAATTTCC
>NC_056729.1:729486897-729504397 GCF_019279795.1 Protopterus annectens
AACATGTGCAGATTTGATGGACAGGGTTGCATGGTATGGCGGGAGTATGTCACATGTATGGCACAGGGATCTGTCCAGCATGTGGCGATCCTAGTAGTAGGATGGTGGCTGTCCATGACGTATGTCTTTCAGATCAGGATATGTACGTGTAGCATGTCCAACATCATAGTGTAGCACATGTCTTTATGCAAGGTAGCCAGCATGCTGCATAGTGGAGGTGAGGATTGTGAAGGCTGGTATCACCAATTCACGCATGGCCAATACCCCTTAAAGGTGATATGTGATCCAATATTGGTCACCCGAGTGCTGAGTATGCCTGTCCAATGATCTCCATGCTCATGGATGGCACCCTGTCATGACATGGGTGCCTCATATGACTACCTAATAGGCCTGGAGACGTCACCAACTCAGGGAGGTGAACTGCACAGCACCATCCCTTACACAGTGTCCATAATGTTGACCGCAGCCTAGGTGGTAGTTAATGGGTACAGGGATATTCACCTAGCTGTGACAATGCTAATATCATCTGTCAGATTGTGCACATATGTTACACACCTCACCCACAAAGCCCATTCTGTATGTTGTCCACAACACTGAGACAGCTATTGCTCATAGGTCATGGCCATTCATATCCTTACATACACAGATGCCTCACATTTGTCTGTGTGGTATGGGCTGCAATGAGGGGGGAGTACAACACATTAACCCTGTTTTACTGTAGCTGCCACTGGTGTGATATGCACATGTCACTCTGACACCTTTTGTAGTGTTGATTCTGTCAACAGGTCACTGGTAGAACACTCCTGTGACATATGAAGGTACATGTAGTCAAACATCCGTACTGTCATCTACATCTGTACTGCTAACATCTATGTTGATAAAGGTTCGTGGACTTGCAGACCATACTCAGCAGGGTAATAGTGCAGTGCCTCCAGTTATGACTGTTGTCACCACTTGTGGGTTGATATTATCCAACACCCTATCTGTATTGCATTTTCATGCTCAGCACTAGTTCAGAACTTGCGAGCACTTCATGAGCTACTAATTAATATAGCACCCATTCCAAACCATTTTTCACAAGTACACTGTCTGTCCTTACATTTCCAGCTTGCTTACAGTACAACAGCTGTTGTACACACGTAACTCACATATCTTGTTAGACATGGTTGAATATACAGGCATGTCCAACTGTCACGTACCAGTGCTATTGCCTGTCTATATGATGAATATGGCATACATGTGGCAAAAGAGCAATTGTCTCATGTACACAGTCAATGCTCATCTCCCAACATATGACACTACAGCCTATGGGAGATACACATATGTAGCCATGCTGGGGGTAATGCTCTCACCAACCCAGACTGAACCTGATAGTCATGTGGGGATGTGTAACATTTGCAAAACACCCCACTCATCACATAGTCTCACAAGATCTCCACCACCACAGGCCACACATGATAAGAGTACAACTTTTGCAGAACCTCTCCATACTCTGTGTAGGCACCAAAGGCAGCCCCCATCACCAAACACAACAACAATAACTTATAGCCCACAGACTCATGTGTGCCCATCACATACAGCCAATAGGGTGTTATAACATACACAACACACCAGTCATAGGTGACTCTGTAGGCAGTCACACTGATGTCCCACTCAGCAGGCTACACAAGGTGATAGTCACTTACATCTAGCTGTCGGGTAACTGGTTCTGTAACATAACCTATGCACCCATGCCACACCTCACCAGGTACAATTTGACTGTCATTCTCCATGTTAGTGTGACTGCCCTGAGATGCAACTTCACAGACTACATGTGCAGGGATATACAATAGCTCACCGGTCTTGCAGCCCTGAAGGTATGGGCCAAGCCCTGGGGAGCATTATGCATTCATCTGCACTTGATACCGCTGTTCAATGACTGACTGTTTCACTTCAACAGCATCTGTCCGCTTTGACTGACATGGTCAACAAAACACGATGCTTTGGCACAGATGACCTGCACCTGTCAGCCCTGGGAGTACAGATAACATGTAAGGCTCTTGCTGCTCCTATACTGCCTGTCTTGCACAGTTTTCAATAACATTTACCACTAGAACGGGAACAGGCAAGCAAAACATGGGGTAATGTGAGTCGATGCTTGACATCTTCATCTCTGACGCATGCAGGCAAGGCACTCCTTATAATGGACCACTTCAATATCTCTGCAGTGACTGGGACCTGCCTCTAGGCTCTGCAGAGCACTCCTGCACTGACAGGTTATACGCAGACCACACCTTTCAGTCATGTATATGCAGACCACACCTTTCAGTCATGTAACCTGGACCGGAACACCCATGGCTGAGGTGTTCCCATATTCCACTATGTTGTACACACCTCCTGGCTAGTTACTTAGCACAATGCATCAGAGGTGATCCACGTGCAACTAACTGTGGCCAGAACTGCTATACACATTGTAACATGCTACGGATTCAACAACATACCCCAAGGTTACCAGCCCTCATTTCTTGGTGTACTGGACAGTAGGGTTCAGACAGGTACTACTGATGTGAGACTGACACTACCCCACACTTAACTGGGATAGCCACTCATGTACCAACACATTAGGCCAATGCTGTCCGGGATTCATAACCTCCATTCGGCTGGATCAACCCATACACGCCACCTCCAAGACCAACAATATCCTAGACATGGACACTACCAACATGTGACTGGTGTTCCACACCTGGGGTTATCCCCTCATTGGTGGTTTCCGAACATATGCTAATCACCCTTGTTATCCACATCCCGGCACCACACCCTTCACGGCATACACAGTACAAGATTACTACAACACCTACTACAGACGTCTTATGACAGCAGTAGTTAACGTCATGGACAATGCACATACAAATGCTGAAACATACCCCACTGCACTTCATTAGCACTTACACGACTGCATGGATCATGCTATTCCAAACAGAGCCATGATGGTACCCACCAGATAATGGACACCACTCTGGGCATCCAGTTCCATGGACATAATGTACAACAAAAGGTGGAGGCTGTTGCAAAGTGGAGTACAATCCCATGGGTGGGGTAGCTCACTGGTTAGCCTCAGTAGGGCTACAGGTAACTTATCACATACTCCGAACCTAGCTATGTAAACATTACTGTGACACATTCCAGGGTGTACCACAAGGCATTATGGAGGTATATCAGTAGTCAATGGCAATACCCACATCTGCTCAGACATACGACAGTTACTCAGGAACATTATAGAACTGAGTGATGTTGGCAACATCCTGGCAGATGGGGTCAATGCTAACATTACACCCTCTTACTCCCTACAGGGCCACAATCCATGCAGGAACATTGTGGTGTCCCTGCGGTCACAACTACACAGTACTAACCTGCACTCTCTAAGGCCTGGAACACTGACTCCATGTGACCATCCAACATCCCAGGCTGTGATTTACACAAACCTCTGAACATCATGTATCCCCACTTGTCCACCAGATTCAGTAATAGCCTTGTATCAGACACTGTGGCCCCTGAATGGCACACAGCAACAGTTATCACACTCCACACAGGTGGTGCCACAATGAACCAGAGGGACTATTGCCCTATACACCTGACTGGACTGTTCTGCAAGGCTACAAGGCACATCATCATGGAAGTCATTCACAGAGACATTGGTGGGCTCCAGTCCTTTGATGCCACCCAGGTTGGACTTGCTAGGGCCAGAGCATGGCTCCTACACCTGGTGGACTCCTTTGATACAGTTACCAGGGTAGTTGATTATGGTAAGGGGGTCCACACAGCCTACATTGTCCTCTCATTGGCTTTCAGCACCGTTCTCCATTCTGGTATTGACAACATACACATCCACCTGCACATCGACCCCTATGTCTCATGATGTTATGCAAAGTGGCTCACGGACAGGACCCACACAATGAGGGTAGCATACCATAGTACCTACTGTATTTCAGTTACACTTGGCATACCACAGTCCTCAGTCATAGGGCCCCTCATGTTCGGCATATGCTTCCCTGAGGTACAGGCTAGCACAGAGGGACTTTCCCTGACTAGCTTTCCAGACAACTGCATACAAAGCACCATTATTGATCCACCAGCTGATACTGACTCCCTCCATAAGGGTGTCACTGTGACGGATACCTGATATCAATATCATGGCCTCATGCTGCATGACACAAGTTGCATGAACATCCCCTTTGCATTACATCAATCACCCACTGATTATCAATCACATAGGTGGTAGTCCCCTACATACATATGACATTGTATGTGAGTGTAGTACACAAGTATGTAGCACCAACTCCTTTGATAACCATATTGCCAATGTGGCGTTGATATCCTTCTACATGGCCACCCTTATCTGCACTGGGTTTGTAGCTGGAACATAGGCACCCATTGTACCTCTGAACTCCTGATGTATACACACATTCAAGGGTACAACACCCCATTTAGGGTGTACCTTACAGAACAGCTACGGCTTTACATACTACAACATTAACACGCCATGAGGATTATTGAGTTCTGAAGGTTGACGTATGCGGCAGAACTACTGACACCACAACTGTACATACTGCATACTCAGGGGTGACCTCTGCTGAACATACAGGGCTCATGTCCACAACAATATTCATGGATATACTCCACATAAGCGACATAAGCAAAAGCCACTGAGAGCAACATGCTCATGGATATGTGCACACACGCAATGATGAGTGGGATGTGCTTGAGGGTTACATTCCCAAACCAGACACTCACCATGCTTTGGAACATGATTCCTATGTACATCACGCAGGGACACTCAGTAGCACTGTTCATGTGATACCTCACTTGGTGGATGGGAGACACACATGTATGCCAGGGATCACTGCAGTGGCTGTACTGTGCAGAGGTGCAGGTAACACATGGCTCTGCTTGTCACAGACAGGACACTACCCTAGAGAGGTGCCTCTGGTGTAAACACTGTAGTTGGGCTTAGACATAGACTTGCCAGACAGCATAGTACCCCACTATGAACCTGTGAAGCTATTACATGTCCTTTGTGCATGGTTAATTGAGTAGCTCATCCATTTCAATTATATATCATGCTGTTACAGTGTCCCGTGACTACAAGCCATATGTATCCTGTTATTATATATTGTACATGCCAATAGACGATACCTTTGGTATGCATGATATGACTGTTATGCTGTGTAGAATATCTGACATATCTACCTACAATACTGTACATTACACATATTTTACATATTATCCCATAATGCAAAGCATATTTGCACAACAGGACCACCTTAGGCATGTCATTGTCGTTATATGCCCATACACATGCCTACTGTGACAGTATATCAACATATACCATCCCCTACTATGGCACGTACTTGTTCGACATACCCTACCACTGACGGCGGGTGGTATGGAATTGTTCTGTTTAAAGCCCTCATGTAGCATCCCATGTGGTGTCTGTGATGTTTCCCTTGTGGCCCACTGCAGGACACACAATTTCTACAAGTGTTACTATGCTCAGCAAGACATCACTACATAATACCTTTTCCCACTTTATGCATTGCGGACACTTTTAATGAATACAAAACAAGCTATACATACACTAACATACTGAGTGTTCTACATACCTTGTTAGCATTCTGAACTTTCGTAACTATCTCTCTTACACTGTTTAAACAGTTCTATGGTATGAGCATACGGTTTGAATGTCTGGCAAGTCATCCTTATATACGTCGATACCTGTAACATGTGGTTTCCTGCCACCAGTTGGTGTTCCTGAGTAAATTATTACATGCACATCAGCTGTGCAGCTACTCCATTCACCAATTACATGGTAACAGTGGGGTATAATTGAATTCTCCACTTGGGCGTTGCCCATTTGCCCTACCTTTGGGGAGCCGGCCTGTATGTGTTTTGTTGTGTGTAATTGCAACTGCTATTTGTAGAGACACGGATATTTTGGATTCATGTCCCCCGTGGATTGTGTGTGATGGCTAGAGTATGTGGTTCTACATGTGAGTGCACCTGTCATCTCAACCGTCTGATAAGGGACTATTGCAAACAAAACCTGTAACATCGCCATCTGTTCCATTATACAACGATTACAATTTCACATGGCGCCTTTAAAAATGTGTCTCTCACAAGGTATGTTAATGCTTCTACAGATGTAATTGAGTGAGTGGATGTTTGTGCTGTTATTACAGTCTGTATTGCTATAGTTTCACGTGTGGGGGATATAGGTGGGTGTACGTCGCATATACAGGTTTGTGGGGCTTGCATTTCTGCATATTCCATATATGTGTGTGGGCTCCTTCCCTAATAGACTTTTGTTAATACATTGGGCCATTGTTAATTGGTTTCTATAGAGTATGCAGGTGAGGTTGATACTTCCATATGTCCGGAAATACAGTGATATGTAACGGAATGTTACTGAATGACAGCTGTCCCGTGTATTTCTGTCCCAGATATTTGCACTCATTGCAGTTGTGTTGGTAACTGAACCTCTTTGGCATGGGTTGCCACCTTTTCAAATGGCCATAGTGGGTCATTTGTGGGACACACATCGGTGTTTACAGGCTGACACATACCCATGGTCAGTACACAGGATAGCACATACTTTTATCCTAAATACATACTTATTCTTGTAGGACTTTGGCTACTTATCATATTGCATGTAACATTTACGTTTCTTACATGCAGGCATAACTATTTAATGCAACTATTACATAATATATGGGACATAATTATGTCCTACAATCTCGGACATTTGCCTTTTTTAATGTTTTATGTCAGGACACAACTGCCCAGGGAGGGGCTGTCCCTCCTAATGTGGGGCAGGTGGTAACCGTATGCCCGAGTTAGCACTAACAGACACGCGATGCAGACACACACACACACACACACACACACACACACACACACACACACACACACACACACACACACACACACACACACACACATTACAGTCACATGGAAATGCACATGGCACCCTCAACACACACATACACAGACTACGGCAATCACAAACACAGTTGAACACAGTATCTACGTGGACCTCAACACTGGCAGTGGTAACTAAATGTCCCTTCATGGAGAGGTGTGTCAGTCCATAGGGGCCTACACTGTCAGAGTATGTGCTATACAGTCCCTCTTTGCCAAGGCATAGGCATATTAGGCATGCCTCCGTCTGCCTACTGGGGCTGGCACAGGGTATTCCTGGTCTGAATCCCTCTGTGCCTGTGATGGCCTTGGCAATTGTGTTGGGCTATGAGGGCCTTCACCATTTTGTCCCTGCTGCAGCTGTTTTATATAATTATTCAAATTTTGTTTTCTCCCAACCCCTTGTTGACATTTTAGCCAAGGGCTTAACTTTTATACCCTCTAGACGTGCTAGTGTTGATAAATCAATTTTAGACCTTAAACTTTTTGTGAGAAAGTTGAACTTGGCCCTTTTATTGGGAGAGACGGTCCAACCAAGGCCTATGTATCACATTCCAAGTACATATAATCCACTATGAATCCACTATCCAATATGAAAGTTGTAGGAACTTTTCCCTGCGGAAATTGTTCCGTTTGTAAGCATATAGTGTCTGAGGTGGTTAAGATAAATGGAAGAAATTTCACCACAAGAGCAAGATACTCTTGTATGAGTAAAGGTATAATTTATGCTATTTTTTTGTACTTGTAATAAATATTATATTGGTGAAACCAAGAGAATGTTAGCAGATAGAATCAAAGAGCATGTTAGAGATGTAAAAAATAATAAATTTAGTAGTCCTGTTGCTGAACATTTTAATTCTGTACACAATGGCAATATTGATTGTATAAAAGTTACTATATTGGAACATGTACCTCTTTATTATAATAATTTGGAATGGCAGAAGAATATATTGAGACAGAAAGAATCTATTTTAATTATGAAATATGGTACTTTACATCCACATGGTTTGAATAGAGAATGTAATTGGCAAAGTCTTATTTAGAATTGTGACTTTAAATGTGTATTATACTTTTTTAATTGCTTGATTGTATAATTGATTTATTGTTTCATGCTGTATATATTCTGAAATTTTAAAAGCTTCATTGTTTTACTCTACAAAGGCTGTTGGCTGAGGCGCTAGAGAGATTCGTTTGAGCTGAATAAATTTTACCATTTTGGAAGGTAGAGCTGGGACTCACTGCTGGTTTTTGTTGTTGCTGATACATATAATCCACCTTTGGCCCCTTGCTTGGGAGTGTTCGAACATAAGTGTGATGTGGACATTAGGAATTTGCTTAAGTGTAAACGACAGAACCACTTCAACATTTCCAAAATTTAATTGGACTCATTGGAAGCTCTCAGTTCTTCTTCTGTCAGAATAATGAAACCTGACAAAGGAGGTGGATTAGTAGCTATGGAACAGGATGAATATATAGATAGACTTTTAGTGATACTTTCTACAGAGACTTATAGAGAAGTATCTAAGAATTAATTGAATATTAGTATGAACCGTGTGCGGTCATACTTTGAAGACATGTTTATTAGTGGGTCTCTGGATATGGACATTTACAATTTTATTTCAGTACCCTCACCATGCATTCCAGCATTATTTGGGAATCCCAAGATTCATAAAAGTACTGGTGATCCCCCTATGTGCCAATTAGTGAACGCGAGGGGTAGTATTACCTATGCAACAGCGAAGGTAGTAGACACCATCCTCAAACAATATGTATCACAGGTACCACACATAGCCAGAGATTCTTGGTCCTTTTTGGAAAAGGTTGGACTAGCTACCTTCGAAGGAAATGCCTATTTTCTGACCATTGATGTAATTGATTTATATTCTTCAATTCCCCATGAGGTAGCACTTGAATGGATTCAATCGGAGATGATTTATTACCAAGCTCCACCCAAAGTGATATCTATGGTGAGCGAATTGTTGAATATTATTTTGACATGTAACTATTTCACATTCAATAACAGATGGTTCCATCAGTTGATTGGTGTGCCTATGGGGTCTCCGTGTGGCACCAGTGTAGCTAATTTGGTCATGACTCATTGGGAAAGAATGTTTGCCTTTCTCAATAATATTATTCAAGAGAAAGTCGTTCTGTACATAAGATTCTTGGACAACATTTTTATCTTGTTTAATGGCTCACTGGAAGAAGCCCAAGACCTAGTGATCGGCTTCAATAATTCGTCTGACTTTTTGAAATTTACTTGTACAATAGACATGGAGAAGATATCCTATTTGGATGTGGAACTTTATAAAGACAGAAGTCTAGGTCAGTTTGGAGCCAGAATCCATCGGAAATCAACTTTCTCTAATTCTTATCTACATTATGATAGTGACTATCCGCTTCACCAGAAAAAGGCTATAGTCAAAGGACAACTTGTAAGAGCAGCTAGGATGGTGTCAAGGGATAGTGAATTTTTGGAAGAGTGTGGTTTCATAGCCAATTTATTTCTGGATCGAGGTTATCCAGAAATCTTGATTGATGAGTTGTGTTTTGAAGTTAAGACCAAGAGAGTTAATGGCTATTTTTCTTCTATCTTGAGTCATGTTGTTCCTGAATTGAGTCATTCACCATCACCTGTATGCCCTGATTCTCAGGGAAACATGTCCAGGTCCAATTTTATTTTAACTTTTAATACAGATGCCAAAGACATAGTTACTATAATTAAGAGGAACTGGTGATTGCTATCTCCTGAGTTACTTGGAGGTCCAATTTTTGATAAAGCCCCATTGATAACATACAGAAGGGGCCCTAACATCAAAAATATTCTGGAATCTACATGAAATTTAGTAACACCAAGATCAGGGATGTATAAATGTAATATGTGCAAGTATTGCAGATTTATCCAGGCAGGTACAGCCTTTACAGTTAAGAACAGGAAATTCCTCATTAGGGGATGTTTCACTTGTTCCTGTACCCAAGTGGTATACCTTGCTCAATGTTCATCATGCCCCAGTTTTTATATTGGCAAGACTGAGAGTATCTCCAGGAAAGAATGTACGAGCATTTGTATGCCATAAGAAGAATGAAAATGGACAATGCTTTGGCTATGCACATTCAGAACAACCCAAACCATGAGTTTACATTTATGGTTATAGATCAGCTGTATAATACCAATTCTTATGGACCTGAGACTTATAGATTAGAATGTAAAGAGCTTCTTTGGCAATTAAGATTGGAAGCATATCGCCCCCCCTGGTCTTAACAGCTCGTTATCCATTAGTTGTTTTTTAAAACTTAAAAGTTTGAAGAGGTGACGAGCTGTTTATTCTCACAGTTTTTTTAAAATGAGAGTCAAAAAATGAAAAATGAGAGTCGATAAATTAATGGTTTTATAACTCTTTATTAGTCGACAGTGGTGGAGGGTTAATAGTTATCAGTTATTGTTATGATTATACATCATTATCATTATTTTACGATATATATTATTGATTCATATTTTATTACTTAGTAATTTTAGGTCTGCCTGCACTAACTTTTAGACCTGTTTTATTTAATGACAGTATTAAACCTATACTGAGTACCCTAAATTTATGTTATATTATATGTTACATGTCATATTTTATATTTCTATATTATTATTTTTATTCTTTAGTGAGATATGATTAATATTATATTATTTTTCTTGGGTAGGTTCCAGTTATTTAGATACTTAGGACAGATTGCATTAATTTTATTATATTTATTATAATCATTACATTAGTTATTTTATTTGAAAGCAGGCAAGATACAATGTATGCATAGGTAATTTCTGATTAGGAAGCGTTGCGCTTCCATTATTAGTATTTATGCTGTAGGTTGAATACTGTTATTTTTATGTTATTATATATTTTACATATTTATCTACTTTATACAGTTTAATAATCACAATATTGGGCTTTTTTCTTTTAGTTTCAAAGCCTGCTGTTATTATTAAAGTCTTGGTGTATGAATTTTTTATTTTTTATTATGTTAATAGAGAATTGCAAATGCACCTTAGTTAGCTGTGATCTGTACCTTTAAGGAACTAAAGGGAGAGCAAGGGGCGTGGTTAAGTGTTTCAATGCTGGTATTTAAACTCACTTGTAATGGTGGGAATGTTTTGCTTCTCTGAAGAAGTTAGTGCAAGGTACTAATGAAAAGCTTTTACAGTGGCTTAATAACATTTGTTGTTTTTCATGTTTTTTACGTTTTGGACTGGCCTGAGTTGAGTTCTTGGCTTTTGAATTAGCGGTGGTTTTCGCTAGTTTGTTTTTCCGGTCTTGAAAGTTTACAGCTGTGAGGCATGCCAGATATGGGAGTCATGGTAGCTTCCAGGGCTGCCAGCACACACATCCATGATAATGCCCTGGGCATTGCACACAACCTGGCAGTTGATGGAGTGGAATCCCTTGCTGTTTATGTAGCGCCTACCATACTCACCGGGTGGTGACTTGATATGTATGTGCGTGCAGTCTATTGCACCCAGTACCTCTGGGTAGTGTGCCACATGGTGGAAGTGACGCATATTGCTGGCCAACTCCTCCTGAGTTTGGGGGAAGTATATATGCTCACTGGCATGTGGTAACATGGCATCCAGGAACTGGTGTATTACCCTGGATGCTGATGCCTGTGAGATCCCCATTATATCTCCAGTTGGCCTTTGAAAGGTACCTGTGGCTAGTATTCTCAAGTTTACACATACCTTCGTGTCCACTGGGATGGGTTCCCCTCTGTTGTGTCTGGATCTCAGGCATGGCCAGCACAGCTCAACTATTTGCTGTAAGATGTCCCTGTCCACCCTGTAATGGTCTACTATCTCCAGATCATGTAGCCCCTGGTAGGTTACCCTTGGTCTGAACACTTTTCTCCTCCTCCGGGGCCTGTGGTGGTTGTCAGCATCATCCTCCACAACACCGTCTATCTCTAACACATGGTGATGAATCACAGCTATGGCAGCTCCCAACATGTGCATTTTAAAAGTTCCCCGTATGTTTACACCTATGGTGCAGTGTTTAGGAATACACAGGTGTGTGTGGGGTGCTTTCACACTTTATACTATTGTGCTGTGAACACCGATGATGTCATAGGGTGTGTATGTATGATCGTAGCTATAGGGTATCTTATGTGTTTTATGATAGGAACTACTATTGTGGTGCCTTTGGTGTTGAATTACATTTGGCTGCCGTGGATTAACTCTTGCCCTTCCCTTTACATTTCTTCAAGTTTCACCTACCATTTTCTGGCATGCAACCACCAGCCTGCTTTCATTTGTACTTTCCTAGACCTGACGTATCTTGCGTAATGTGTTCTATTGCCAGTCTACTGCAGGTTTGCTTTGCTCTGCTATGACAGTTCTCCTTTCTTTGCAATCCGACACCTCCCCTATCCTGTTTTGCAGGTTTCTGCGAGCAGACTTGTTAGCTGCCGTCGATTGCCCGCTGTGAGTTAATAGGTGTTAATTGCTCAGTTGTACTCCAATTACCCTACTGTGGCATTTCCTTATTTTCTTCCCCTGCCCTTCCTGTTTGTGCTATGGTGCATGGCGCGTGCATCCACTTACCGGGTTTCGGACACGTTTTCATCCCCGTACACATGCACCTTCAGGCACCATATGTGCTCTCAGCTAAACGATGCTATACCTACCTCCCCACCCCTGTCCTGCAGCTTTGCTTAGCAATGGCCAGGCCAGATTTGCATTGCTCCAATGTGCTTACAGCTACGGTGGCACACCGCACAGCTGATGTCATGTATACCTCTGAGCCACTCCTCGGTGATGTAGCGCTGCACTGTATGGTACATCCTTAATCTGGTGGGACGTTTACGATTCAGTATTACCTGCCTCATTTGCATGGCATTGACTACTAATTCATAGTTACCATGCCAAATACTGTCACAGACCCTTAGCAACCCTTGCAGCGTGGTTGTGGTGTACCATGCATACCATTGAGTGTTATGGTGAAATCCTGATTTGTATTACATTGCGATTTTATGACATTTGTATATATTTTCTTTGTGTTCCCATTTTCGCACACATGCCCTGTGGTTGTACTTTGCGTTACTGTGGACATGACATTAAATGTTGTTTTTTAGGTGTTCTGCATCTTTTCTTATGCCATTGGCTGTATATTTAGCCATTGGCATATGTTAACTTTGTAATACATGAGTCTGCTCCGCTTTCATAGCTCCGATGTTCTGTTTGGAAAAATGTAAACCATGTTTTTTGGTTTACATTTCTGTGGGCTTATGCTACGCCTGCACCACTTCATGAATCGCTATGTACCTTCATTTGAATAGTGCGGCATTGTGCATGGGGTGATTAGCATACATAAGCCGAGGGCTGCGCAGTTCTGGCGTATGCCAGTAGTGCATGTGGAATTGGATCGTACCTGAATCGCTCGGTGGCCATATTTGGCATTATACTGCCTACGCTATGCCTGCACCTGGTGCAAGCTTCATGAATCCCGGGGAAAGCTGTATATCAGAAGAGTTTTGCATGGTATCCCTTTCCTTTTGTATATATTTTTTACTTCCGTTCTGCGCATGCATGGATGCATATTTACTCTGTTACTTCCAAGTCTATAAATACATCATTAAAGCATTTTGCCAACATATGAGACTTTTTCATAACTGATTAAAAGGAATCTGCAGTACCGCAAGAAATGCACATCTTGCATAAACTGTTTCACTTATACATGCACATCAATACATATTAACTTGCAGACAACACCTTGATCCCTGATGCTCAGGCTATTGTATTTGAAATTATTAGCATTAAAAATCTCTACATATATGTAATATTCATAATGTCAGGAATAAACAAAGTGGTATAGCTTGGAATGTATACATGATACCCACATTCTTTCCGAGCCATTTCTTCTCTAAATCCTTTTCACTGAAATTATATACTTCATAAAGAAACAAAATGCATTTGCTTAACAAATTCAGCATCATCATAGCCCAAAGCTTACATCAATACATCTGGATAAACACAGCTGGTATTTTGTTTTATTGCAAACATTGTGCACACATTTCAGGAGCACATCGGACTTAAAAATATTTATCTGTATTATTCCTCACCAGTCCATTACAAAATTGCCCCCTGACATTACAACACTTATTGCTGCTCCCTGTCTTCTCCTACTTTCCCCGTCATTTCTTCTATATGAATACCCATTCCCTATTTCATGTCAACTTTAATCTTTTCACCTAGTGTCTATTATATTCACAAGCCACTGCCTTCCTTATCTGCTGAACTATCTTTTCTTATTTGATATAAATGATAATTCCTTTTCTAACCAAACTGCCATTAGTAATATTTCCTCCTTTGCTCACTTCCCAATGTCCTTTTCCTTTATTCTGAAGAGTCATGTCTCCCATTTCTCCTCTTTCTCTTTTTTGTACAGTTTACTTCATATTTTTCATGGTCTGAAGTTCTTTCCACACCACCTTATGTTTATAACACATATGCACATTATCTACACTACATACTAATCTCTACACTCCCATGACTCTGGACTTTTCCATTGAACTTCCTTCCCAATGTGTTTGAGGTCCAGTGATGTGTACATGATGATCTCAGATGTTTGGTCTGTTACTGCCCTAGACACTTTGAAGAACTTCCCCATCTCCTTTGCTTATTCCCTCATATCACTACTCGCCCATACTGTAGGTTCATAGGTTCATAGGTTCATAGGTTGGTACTAGGCTATCAGCCCTAGGGCCTATACAAGCCTAGCCATAACAATTCCCTGGCTATTTCTTCCCACATCATTTACATTCCTAGACCCCTGACTAGTATTTTGTCTACCTCATCCTAAGCTTGCCAAACACTACTGTTTCCTCCTCCTTTCCCAAAGTGCTGTAAATCTGTTCTAGCTTTGTATTCTTCATACTTCCACAGTTACTTCCTCTTCTTCACATGCCTCCTTTTCTTCCCTTCTGACCCATTTTAATTTTGCTATCATGCTGTGCACGCAGGGCAGTAGAAGAATAGACTTGCTGCCACATAATACTGTACTGTAACACATATTATAGTTCAAGAATCTGCACCAATGATTATCCATAACACGTGGGATCTGCATTTCATGTTGCAGCCTTCAAAGCAGTGCTAAATTAGGCAAGCTTGGAGGAGACGCCTTGAGCTCTGTTGCCATAGCTACTATTCCTGAGATAACACAATTAGTCTGCAAATATTATTAATATGCCTAACAAAAAAGATGCATTGTGCATGGCCTCACTTTTGTCAGTTCTGTATATATTCCAACATGCTGGCAATAAAGGTGGATGGCACAAAACCCTTTTACATACAACACAGACAATACTTCATATTCTTCTGCATTTGTACTCATTAAAATAGCAACTGAACAGTAAAGTGACCACCTACCTTCAGTTTTAATAGTAATTATGACTGTCTGGTTAGTGGAAATAAACAATTGGCAACATTTATGTAATATTGGTTGTAACAAGCAATAACCTAAACTGGGCTATCCCCGCATAAGTGATTGTTGACTTAAAAGTTTGGCTGTTTCTTTAGTAAACTGAAAGGCACAGCGACAGTCCACCTTCACTGGTATGGCAGCACTGACTTGCTAGGTAGTAAAGAGAAAAACTGCATATTGTAATGCTTCATAGTATGCTGCAAATGCTACCGTATAGTATCATATAACAGCACTTAGAAGTGAATTTACATGCAGAAACATGCACACACACACACACACACACACACACACACACACACACACACACACACACACACACAGACACACAGATGCTCACACACACATACACACACGCACATGCACACACAAATGCTCACACACACACACACACACACACACACACACACACACACACACACACACACACACACACACACACACACACACACACACACACACACACAAACACACACACACACACATGCACACACACATGCACACACACACACACACACACACACACACACACACACACACACACACACACACACACACACACACACACACACACACACACACACACACACACACACACACACACACACACACACACACACACACACACACACACACACACACACACACACACACAGGAATGTACACAAGTAAACATTTCTACATGCCCACAGCTACTACACATACAAAAAAGAGCTTTAGAAGCTTAACTTCCACTACAACTTTCAAAACTATTTATCTTCTTTATTTCTGTGCTTACTCCTATCATTTCCTTGAAGAATAACTTCAGTTTAAAAGCTCAGCTAGAGTATTAAATATAAAATTATAAAAAATGCTTATATCCATTTTACAAATGAAAAAAGGTTCATACCTCATAAGACTCATGGATGTGTAGTAACAGCTGTATCATGCATTCATGCATACTTATTCATACCTTACTGCATGCCCCCAACCCCACACACCTATATATAGTTTTATGTATATATATATATATATATATATATATATATATATATATATATATATATATATATATATATATTTATATATGGGTCTATATCACACCATTGATTTTTCAAAAGGCAAAAGTCATATGGCTGAGACCATATGTCTGACTTTCTGAAAAATTGAAAAAAAACAAAATGACAAAAATCTACATGCAGGAGGGTCACCCCCACACCCCCTGCTAATTATATATACCCATTCTGAGATTGCGCTAAAGGAGGCAAAAGGGTAAATTACCCTATCTTCACTGCACCATGATTTCTCTACAGATGCTTTGACTTTTTGGAAAGTTGAACATATGGTCTCTATGATGCTCGACTTTCCATAGAGTCGATCATCTGAAGGGGACCCATATATGCATGCGTGTGTGTGTGTGTGTGTGTGTGTGTGTGTGTGTGTGTGTATATATATATATATATATATATATATATATATATATATATATATATATATATATATATATATATATATACATATATTAGAATATATATACATATATATATATATATATATATATATATTATATATATATATATATATATATATATATATATATATATATATATATATATATATATATATATATATATATATATATATATATATATATATATATATATATATATATATATATATATATATATATATATATATATATATTCACGATACAATCTCAAAATACTGAAATATTGAATTTCAGTATCTGAAGACTGCATAGTCAAAAGTGCAGTTACGCGAAATTGCACTATATCGAATGTGGAAATGTTGAATCTGCTATTGTGGTGTCGCGTTTGTGACATGTGGTGTGGTGTGTGGATTTAGCTGGGGTTTCAGGTAAGTGGTGTTTTCATAAGGGTATTGGGTAGGGATTTTAGCATGTGTGAGTTTGTGTAGTGGTGGGTTTTATGTGTCTGTGTGTTTAGTGCTACCCTGGAGTTAGTATATATAAGTAGGGGGATGCAGGGGGTCTTGCCTCCCCCTGCTTATAGGTAGGGTAGGTATGTTTGTATGTTATGTTGTGTTTGTGTGTGTTGTTTTGTTTCTTGTAGTGTAGTTAGGTAGGTGTATGT
>NC_056729.1:729509397-729619397 GCF_019279795.1 Protopterus annectens
GCAATCTCTATACTTAGCATTTTAATTGTTTTGGGTAAAAATAACCTAATGATGAGCTCTGGAGTTAAGAGAACTCTCTGTTAAATTGTGAGTATGCTCTTTCAGACTACATGGCAACTGGAGTTTAGTGCCACATTTGCTTGTGTAGGAACCACTGAGTTATAGAATTTTAATACGTATCAGTTTAAGTGAATTCTGTGATATATATTCTGCCTTACATCTTTATAGACTGCATCACAATTCTGCTGGAAGATACAATCTGCTCTTTTTAGTCAGCATCAGAACTTGCCTTTAAGATATTCAGTCTTTAGTATTCTTTTCACACATTCATGGATCCAGGATAATTTCTGATTAAATTGCACTGCAATCCTAAGCTCTATAATAATCTTTTAAGCTATTAAAATACCTGTATATATCAGTCTCATCCATCTTGTGAATATAATTTATTTTCAAATTCAACACTGCAAGTGTATTTTAATGTGTCATTCAATTGATTCTTAACTTTGCTTATTTTTCCCACAGAACTGTCTGCAACTGAATTATTTTCTCAGTTGCAATACATTGTTTTACCTTTGAATTTAATAACAGAGGCATTCAGTATTGCAGGCACTCTTCACAAGGGAGATACTGATTTAGTTTGAGGGACACATTTTTGCTTTTGCTTTTGAGACATATTTTATTACTTTCAAAAGGTCACATTTTAGTTATTTGAGCAGGGTTTTGATTCTCCAGACTCGCTTATTTGACAATCCTCTGTATTTTGTTGTTGTAAAGGCTGACAATTTTTTCTTTCTGTATAACACCATACAACTTCTGTACATGTAAGTTTTGTATAAGAATTTTATAAGTTATATAAAATTCTAACTGTATAGTAAATGTAACAGTATTTCCACAAAAGTTAATGTTTTTAAACATTATGTGTCCTACTTTTCATTTCCACTTGGCTTGTCAATGATACTTGTTAAATACTTTTGAAATGGGCAGATGCGTTATTTATAAACTTAGGTTATATTTGTGTTAATCCTTTCCCACCATAACAGAACAACCAGTATTTTAAGTCCCAATAAAAGAAGGGGGAGGTCAAAAAAGGTGGGTGAGGCCACACTGGAACCACCTCCTATTTGAACCAAGAGGGCAGGGAGGGACTGCCTTAAACGTATTCTATCTTCGAAATATAGCTGATTTGGAGCCTACCCATGAATAAAGATTATATCACTACAACAGAGCCTACCCATGAATAAAGATTATGTCACCACACCTCAACTAGTGAAGATTTGGTACAGGACAAACAGCAGATGCTCATCTTATGTTTGCGTTTCTAAGAATGCAGTAGTGATAAGTTAAAATGATTTACTTTAGAATTTCAAGAAAAAAACTGCGTTGCAACATTTTCTATATACACTCATAAAGATAGATAGACAGACAGATAAATAAATATGCACGCATATATGAGTACACTATCCCAAAGTTACTGCAAGATTATATAAATTCCTAACACAATGCAATGATTTCATCTTATGTTTTTGACTGTATTAACATCTGTTGTCACATACACATACTTTATGTTTTGCTTTAAGGACATCAACATTAATCATAATATGCATGCTATTTATTTATTTATTTACAGTACTGTCAAATCAAAATTCTATCTGTATTTGTAATATATCTTTTATTACTTAGAGGGGGTCACCTGTCTTTACAGTTATGTTATTTATCTGCATTTAGATATGCTTAGATATGTTATTCAACAGCATGCGTATCTAGCCTTTCACAATGAAACACATGCATTTATAACAAGTTGGTTACCTTATTTTAGGTATGTCTGGTAATGCCACTGTTTTGAGTAGGATTCTGAATCTTGAAGTCAACAGTGTTTTGTACACATGTGATTAATTTATCTTGGTCAACAAAATCTATATATTTTGCATTTTCAGTAGAGCTGTATGCCATGTTAAGTTTACATGGTGTCATTACTTTGACACTAGTTTGTGACAATGGGGATGCAGTGATACAATCCAGGGCATGGCATCATTGTTGCATGAAAACATTGACTAATTATAAGGCAAGAAATAGATTGTATTATACTGTTATGATACCACATGTCATCCTGTAGACTACCTTTAGAACGGATTCCTATCATATGATCGAAGTTTCACAATTTCAGAATTCATATGATCGAAGTTTTGAAACATCAAATGTTATCAATGGAGACTGCAGTACAACGCAGATCGGGAAATTTACCCTTTTCCTCACTGCAGTGCAATCTTGGAGTTGGTATATTTAATTTGCAGGGGGTGCACATAAAAACAAGTTTTTGTTTTGAAACATCGATCATATGATAGGGATCCCTTCAGAATATAATGGTAGCTCACTATTTCAATTCACTGCTTCTTATCTTGTTAAAGTGAAGTAATAATATATTTAAGCTTTTGGTTAGGGATTCCATTGTATTCACACTAGGACAGTTTATGCTATTTAATTAACACATTCATTCTTTTGACCATGAACAGTCTTCCCTTCCACTGCTAAAAAATATCTGATTTCCTGCACATTCAGTTAGTTTGATGCTGTTTACTAATGTAACTAACTACGGTGACACTGCTCTGATACTTTATTCATGTAATATACTGCCTAAAATACAGAGATCCTACCTCTAGCTGGTTTTCCACGGCATATAGGGAAAAGTGCAGTTATTGGTCAGCAGAAGACACCCAGCCCTACAGCAGCAATACCTTTATAAGTAACTGTAACATCTCTTCTTTCTACCTCCCTCTCTCTCTGTCTTAGATTATCATATCAGTAGTAAACCACCCTTCATGAGTTATTTAATTCATTAATTAGTTAATTGGGTAACTGAACTAGTACTTGGAAGATTTTTAATTGTAACCCATGTCAATGGCAAAGAACCACAAAGCAAAGTTAATTCCATATAAGGAAATTGAAACAAATCATAACAATCAACAAAGCATAAATATGATTATAACAATCAAAATAGGTGATGAATGTAGCAACATTACAACTATCTTTGTAGTACCGAGAGAATAAGAGCTTAGTGTGCAACAGCTGACCTAAGTTTGACAATGGGTATGGCTGTGGAGATCCAGCTGTGAAGGAGTAGTGGGGGTGAGTGCTTGATGCCTGCTAGCTCATAGCAGGTGAGCATTCTGTTGAGGGTTCTTAGCCAGTACCAGAACAGGAATACACCAGAAGGAACCTCTAGGAACATATGATATGAGATATATAAATCTTAATGTAGCTGTAAGGTAAGTTTAGCCATGGAATGTCACACATGTTAGCCAAACAACATATGTATGACAAAGTTTGCTGCTCAGATCCTGGAACCTGGTAGATCTCCCTCCTGTAGGACAATGCATGTAGTTTGCAGTTCTTCAGTTTCTCTTCTGGTGCCCTGTTATGGTGGAATATAAAGAGAAATGTATAGGCCTATTGGTAATAAGATTTGGTGGTTCTGGTGGGTGGGAGCAAAAAATAACTGACAATATTACGACAATGATGACAGCATTCTGTGCAAGGATTAGAAGAAATCTGACTGAGAAGGATGAACTAAATCAGCAAACTTTAACTCTGTGAACTGAAGTGGTACATAGAGATTAAGTTATCTAATTACTCAGGAGGACACTTTATATGACTATTTACTGTAAATGCTTAACTTGTCAATCGTGATGGCCAACTAGGTAAAATGTTGCACTGCCTGAAAGAAACAGCAATATAGGATGGGATTCTTAGACAATAGCTGTGTGCCTGCACAAGATTAATGCCCAATGAGGCTGCAGTTTGAAGCACAAGAAAGCTAATTACAGATGTTGCAGCAGGAGATGGCATCTGTATGCCTAGCAAAGACCATGTAAGTAAAGAGAGGTGTAGCTGTAATGTGAAAAACAACACTAAGCTATCATACAGCAGGAGCAGCAATACAAAATTATGCATGGGCTATGTGAAGGATGTGAGAATAAGGCATACTAGCATCCCCATATCAATGCATGCTCCCACATGCAATTCAGTCAGGTGTGACTGCGCTTAGCAGCTGGCCTCAACCATAAGAGCAGAACAGCTGAGAAAAGCAGCCAACAGATGGACAAATGTGGGTGTGCATGGTAAAGTGGTAACCCCTGTTCATTTTATAATTGAGGAGTAAATGCAGAAGATATAAAAGTAGAAAAGAGGAGAATAGAAAGCACAGATAAGCGCAACAGGATAGCCAGAAGGAATGATGGATTGGAATGAAGAGCATTTTGGAGCAGATAAATCATGTATTGTAATTTTTAGAAATGAAGGGTAGGTAGAGAATAAGTTGAAAGATAGCAGTGGGTCAGAAACGATAGAAGGGGAGGTATATATGACAGAGACTGAAGCATGGAAAACTGACTCTGACAGACAGGGGCATTATGCACAAAAGATGAACAGGACAGTCATTGAATGCATACCTACATATGGTAGGCAATCGGTGATGGAAAAGGTTGAACAATGAATAAGGAATAGTGAATGGTCAATAAAAGACAGAACACTTTGAGAAGAGGATGTGGTGAGCTTCTTGGAGGTTCATAGGTAAGTAGTAGGCTAGCTGCCCTTGCATGCCATTTTAAGCCTAGCCAATTTTCCATTCAAAGGTGAAACTCACTCCTGTACTCTTATGTTTGTCAGGTGAACACCTTAACCATTATGCCAAACCCCAACCCGGGTTCTGTCATAGTTTTCTGCAAGTACAGCCCAGAGGGCACTATGTCCAGATATCAGTCACCTGAGTGACAGATATTGTGGTCATTTGCTCGTCTAGTGTCTCAATGGGCAGAGTTTGTCATCACGTGACTCCTTCAGTCATGCCAGATGCAACTCCATGTTACTGAGGTGGGTGCCAACACACCTCAGCAGTGACCAGCCCCCTCAGCTGATGCCAGTATATTTGAAGAGAAACGTCCAGTCCACTGTCAGGAGAGGAGCCTTCACTCTCCTCCAACAGATAGATATGGAAGGCGCCAGTGACTCATCCAGGTCTTCTCTAGCAAGAGCACTTACTCAAGACTTACTTAAGACTATCTTTAGATGTAAACGTGGTAGAAACTAGTGAGACATTGTCAAATGCAGCAGCTGGTAGAGACTAAGATGAGTATAGCCTCTCCTGTTCTTTATTTTCCACAACTAGACCCGCAGAAGGATGACACAAATATCATTTATTCTTATTTTTTTATTTATGAACCTGGTAAGACCACTAGACAAAGTGTCCATTTTCATGAAAAACCCGGGAGCACAGTCTGGTTGAAAATCAAGTTCAGAGGTCGATTCTACCTTCTGAAACATTGTAAGAACTGGTTGTCCACATGGGATCTGCAGTTCACATCCATGTGTTGCAAAAATAAAAGTAGTAATCAAACAATTTAAATGAAAAATAAAAATGTATTTATTTAGTCTGCTTGTGGGGCAGAAAAGTATGCCATATCGCATTGACCATTAAGCCTTAACAATTTAATCCTGTAATTCAGGGTGCTTATCTGGGTGAACATTTTTATTAGTGAAAAAAAAAATATTGTGCTGAAGTGTTGAAAGGAGAGTATCTTAAGTACTAAAAGACTTAAAGGAAGAAGAGTTTTACTAGCAATAAAGCTGTTCCAGACAATCCACTTCAGATTTTTGGTTGCATTCTTTATCTTTTTTTTAATTTATGTATTTTTTATTGTTTTACTTGGGGGAGAAGTGCTTCTACCCCAAGAAGATCGTCATTGACCACACCCTTCATGTCTGCTCAGTAAGAAGGTGAGCATCAATGAAAGCTTGGAAATTTAAAGTCATCTTCTCATAAAATAATGCCAACAGACTTCAAAGCGACATCTCAAAAAGACAGAAATGGTATGTTCCGTTTAACATAATCTTTAAATTATTTGCTCTGAGTCAGAAACATGGCAAATGGAGACAGAAGAACTCAAACCCACTCCCTTTGTCAATAGGAAACAGGTCATTAATAGACCAAGGCCTTAATACTCTGCACTAACTACCTCCCTAATACTTCACACTAATTGCCAGACTATCTCTCACATGTGCACACACACACACACACACACACACACACACACACACACACACACACACACACACACACACACACACACACACACACACACACACACACACACAATCCAGGCAAAACTGCAGCTATACAGCACACTGGCACAGAGCGCATATATACTCCACTGTCTGTAGAGGTGTTCCTACCTTCAAGTGGCACCCAACAATGGCAAGATAATGCTTCTCCACAGCTGTAAAAACAAAGCATGTACCATTAAGCATACCTTTAAAGTACAGTACATACTGCAAAACACTGGTTGCACCCCAAACAAACATGCTTATTGTATATCAATGGCTCACTTTCCTGAATCACTGACTCACATTGATGAAGCAGGTTGAGGGAGCACCTAAGTCATCATAATAAGCATTACTTTACACCTTTCCCAATTTATACTAGGTGTCTACTTACTTCAAACAACTACAAAGTGGCTCAGCAGACACTTTTTGATGTTTGTGTGCAAGAAGAACAGGAAAATCCTGCTCTACCTGGCATATTATGAAAGCACTCTACTTTTACGTCTTGCTGAGGCAGCCGTGGCCACTCAGTAGGTCAACTCAAGACAAAATATGGCAGCCCTGTGCATGTGCACATGTATAAATGTTTGTGAGGCAAATGTCACACAACATAACACTGTATCATAGTGATATGCACTTACACAAGCCATAAGTACAAAATATAGAACACATGTTTCAAACTTAATGTGATCTGCATGGCTTGCTCTGGTATGTATGGTTAGCATATAGAGCACAGGCAATAATTCACAGTTGTTGGCACTATTTGGCTTCATTAGCATAGATTCCATGCTAACTGCCTGCTGTTAGCATGATATAAAGTTCTAGTACCATTATATGCAGCACTTCTTACAACCTAAGTTATAAGCACTGCACACATTGGGAATTAAAAAGTTAAGGAAGGACTCCTATCTGGTACAGTACCTCATCTTCAATTACTGACCCTATGGTGGCTATCACAGAGAAGGAAGCACAAGTCTTGTTATCCAAATCTAGCTTCCCCTCATCACCCCCCCTTCACCACGTGCAACCTCCCTCCCTTATCTTTTCTTATTCTCCTAATAAAATCCTCCACCTCCTTACAAAGACATGCATCTGGAGCATTTCTTACCAGGCCTCTGCTGAAAATTGGCTTTGTTCCATGTCGGACTTTCCTGGTAAACAAATGTTAAATAAATAAAATAATACCTCTCTCCCACTGCACTCCATGTTTAATGTCGCTATCCTCTACATTTTCTGTCTCCCCTTTACTTTAATATATACAATCATTTTCATTTCATTAGCTTCTCCGTACCCTCATCTTACCCTAATTAGTTATCTCCTTCACTCTAACTATAGTTAACCAAAAATTTACTCCAAAGGAAATGTATGCATTTTTGTCTCACTATGTTATTGCTATTGTTATAGACTATACATATCCTATCATATCATCTTATATTGTCACATACTATACATATCTTGTTACCTCATTTGCATTTGTAATACATGCTGTACAGGTTTTGCTACCACTGCTATAACTACTCTTTAACCTTTTATAATGGGCTGGATTTACGAAAGCTTGCACGGAGTTGTAGAGTAGAGTAAGATGTCAAACAAAAACAAAACTGGAAAGCAGAACCAAGCTGGATAAAAACGGCATGGACTGTTTTATTCAAGGTAAGCGCTTTCAGCTAAGCAAATGCCCAGCCTTCATCAGACAAAAGTCACTCCACACAGCTCTATTTTTATATAAAAAAGTAGTTCACATTCATTAATCGTTAATAAACCAATCACTGTCATGAATCAATTTAAAATGGTTACACCTATAATCATCATATTATAAAACCTTCCTTTCTTAATCTTTTTAGTCAGTGTCAAACAAATGTTTACTCAAGAAGCACCTATTCATACAAAAAACAGATATAAAGTGTATATAATACAACAAAGTTACAAGCTACATTAAAAAAACACTCAATAGCATAAAAAACTGAATGCTTAAGGATAGTAAAATAATTAAATATATTATACAAAGAGAAGCTGTCTCACATTAAAGTTGCTATAAAATGCTATACAAATTGCCAAATAGCATTTACCTAAGAAGAGCTTTAAGTTTAAGCACACACTTTATGGATGCAAAATCATTTAACCCTGGGGGGAGATGAGCACATGTTCTAATTTGCCAAAATAACTCTTGCTCTTCCAGATACAACTGCCAGGGTCCTCCTCTTATATCATTTCTAACCTGGTACAACAAACAAAATACAAAACAATGATCCGGGAAATCTAAAATGTGCCTAGCAAGTGCATTTGTGAGGTCCTTCCTACCTATGGCATACAGGTGTTCATAAATTATTTTCTTTATTTTTCTCTCTGTTTTGCCTATATAGAAGGAAGGACATTTCTCACATAAAGCTACATATATTACTCCCTGTGTATCACAGTTGTAATTACCCTTGATAAAATAATTGTTCCTGTTAATGTACACTTTCTTATCATTGTGAATAAATTTACATTGTGGGCACAACACATTTTCGCATACCCTTTATTTTATCTTTTGGTTTATCTACAACCATTTCAACAAGGTTTTGAGGTTGATACCCCTTCGATATGTGTATTTTGGAAATGTACCCAAAACCTTAACTAGAGCTCTATCTTCTAGTATGATGCTCCAATTCTTAGCCACTACTTCCCTTATAAATTTAAAGTCCACACTATATGTGAACAAAAAGTTAATTCTAGGGTGAACAGGGAAATCCGTATTCATGATGTCATTATTAGCTCTACCCATCAAACCTCCACCCAACAAAGGCTTAAAATGCCCAGTGGTCCTTTTGCCCTGAACTTCCTGCAACGTCCCACAATAAGACTGTCAGGATACCCTCTACTCAGAAACATTTTACTGATATTGTCACATTCCTCAATGAAATCAGTATCATCTGAGATCATTCTGGCAGCCCTGACAAATTGCCCCTTCACTACACTCCTTTTTTGATGGAAGGGGTGACAACTAGAAAAATGGAGATAACTATTTGAATGGGTTGGCTTTCTGTAAATTAAAGACTTAAATTTATTATTAGTTTTGTCCTTACAGATTTTAACATCCAAAAAGTTCATTTCATCAACTCGTATGGAATACGTAAATTCTAGAAAGTCAGTCATTCCAGAAATATTGTCAATAAACTCAGGGATAAGATTTTGCAGGCCCCTCAAGATAAAACACATGTCATCTTGGTATCTAGTATACCAAGTAACATGTTGGTACAGTTCACTATTGAACAGCCAGTTATGTTCCCAAAATGCCATAACGCTATTAGCAAAACTACACCCACAGGGTGACCCCATGGCAATTCCTATATTTTGGAGAAAAAAATGGTCTTTTAAAACCAGAAAGTTGTTTGATAACACTACATCTAGTAGAGTTTCCACTAGGTACATCTGTATATTGGTGGCTTTTTTAGCTAACATGAAATTTCTTGTCCAGTCAATACCTAATTGGTGAGGTATAACTGTATAAAGATCTTTAACATCTACCACCAAAAAGATCACATCCGAATGGTATTCAATTTTATTAAAATTCTCCAAAAAATCCCAGGAATCTTTACAGATTGTATGTATGGTTTAAGGATACCATCAATATACTTGGCACAAGCATAAGTAATAGAAACCCGTCTGTCCACTATGGGCCTTAAAGGGGGATCAATTAGATTTTTGTGAATTTTGGGTGCGCCAAAAATGGTAGGAACCTTTGGTGCTGGCATGGACAAATAGTGAAAGGTGTTACAATCAATACTACCCTCTAGAAAGAGAACATCCAACACTCCCCTGATTTTCTTATAGGCCACATGCACTTCATTAAGACTGGATCTCAAATATGTATCAGATTGTAAATGCATGAGCATTTTGTTTTCATACACATATTCGTCCATGAAAACCAGACCCCCACCCTTATCTGGTTTCATGACTCTAACATTACATTCATTAAGAAGTGAGATGAAATCTAATTCATGTTTGGATATGTTACTTCTTATTCTCAAATCCTGTATGTTATTATTAAGTCCAGCCCTAAAATCAATGTCACATAGTTTTTCAAAAATATTCAACCCAGAATGCAGAGGTGGGTTGAATACACTTGACACTCTAAAAGAATTAAGAAATGCAGGTGTATTTCCCAAAGACACAGCCATATTGATAATGAGCAGGGTTTTCCCAGGGACAGGAACATCCAGGACAACAATACCAGATTGAACAAGAGGGGTCAAACACAGAGAAAGAGAAAAGGAAACCAATGGAGGAGATGACATATCTTTTAGAGATAGGACCTGAGATCCTTACAACCCAACGTAGTGACTTTAAGATATATAATTACACTGTTTTAACTGTTGAGCAACCCCTGATTGACTTTTTTTCAAAAGGTTTGTCATTCATTCCAGATAAAAGGAGTGATCTTGTAAAAGCACTTATAGATCTTAAACTGTATGTCTGTAAGCTGAATTTGGTTGTGTCTTTGGGAAATACACCTGCATTTCTTAACTCTTTTAGAGTGTCAAGTGTATTCAACCCACCTTTGCATTCTGGGTTGAATATTTTTGAAAAACTATGTGACATTGATTTTAAGGCTGGACTTAATGATAACATACAGGATTTGAGAATAAGAAGTAACATATCCAAACATGAATTAGATTTCATCTCACTTCTTAATGAATGTAATGTTAGAGTCATGAAACCAGATAAGGGGGGTCTGGTTTTCATGGACGAATATGTGTATGAAAACAAAATGCTCATGCATTTACAATCTGATACATATTTGAGATCCAGTCTTAATGAAGTGCATGTAGCCTATAAGAAAATCAGGGGAGTGTTGGATGATCTCTTTCTAGAGGGTAGTATTGATTGTAACACCTTTCACTATTTGTCCATGCCAGCACCAAAGGTTCCTACCATTTTGGCACACCCAAAATTCACAAAATCTAATTGATCCCCTTTAAGGCCCATAGTGGACGGACGGAGTTCTATTACTTATGCTTGTGCCAAGTATATTGATGGTATCCTTAAACCATACATCCAGGGGGAACCTCAGATCTGTAAAGATTCCTGGGATTTTTTGGAGAATTTTAATAAAATTGAATACCATTCGGATGTGATCTTTTTGGTGGTAGATGTTAAAGATCTTTATACAGTTATACCTCACCAATTAGGTATTGACTGGACAAGAAATTTCATGTTAGCTAAAAAAGCCACCAATATACAGATGTACCTAGTGGAAACTCTACTAGATGTAGTGTTATCAAACAACTTTCTGGTTTTTTAAAGACCATTTTTTTCTCCAAAATATAGGAATTGCCATGGGGTCACCCTGTGGGTGTAGTTTTGCTAATAGCGTTATGGCATTTTGGGAACGTAACTGGCTGTTCAATAGTGAACTGTACCAACAACATGTCACTTGGTATACTAGATACCAAGATGACATGTGTTTTATCTGGAAGGGCCTGCAAAATCTTATCCCTGAGTTTATTGACAATATTTCTGGAATGACTGACTTTCTAGAATTTACGTATGCCATAGAAGTTGATGAAATTAACTTTTTGGATGTTAAAATCTGTAAGGACAAAACTAATAATAAATTTAAGTCTTTAATTTACAGAAAGCCAATCCATTCAAATAGTTATCTCCATTTTTCTAGTTGTCACCCCTTCCATCAAAAAAGGAGTGTAGTGAAGGGGCAATTTGTCAGGGCTGCCAGAATGATCTCAGATGATACTGATTTCATTGAGGAATGTGACAATATCAGTAAAATGTTTCTGAGTAGAGGGTATCCTGACAGTCTTATTGTGGGGATGTTGCAGGACGTTCAGGGCAAAAGGACCACTGGGCATTTTAAGCCTTTGTTGGGTGGAGGTTTGATGGGTAGAGCTAATAATGACATCATGAATACGGATTCCCCTGTTCACCCTAGAATTAACTTTTTGTTCACATACAGTGTGGACTTTAAATTTATAAGGGAAGTAGTGGCTAAGAATTGGAGCATCATACTAGAAGACAGAGCTCTAGTTAAGGTTTTGAGTACATTTCCAAAATACATATTGAAGGGGTATTAACCTCAAAAACCTTGTTGAAATGGTCGTAGATAAACCAAAAGATAAAATAAAGGGTATGCGAAAATGTGGTATGTGCCCACAATGTAAATTTATTCACAATGATAAGAAAGTATACATTAACAGGAAAAATTATTTTATCAAGGGTAATTACAACTGTGATACACAGGGAGTTATATATGTAGCTTTATGTGAGAAATGTCCTTCCTTCTATATAGGCAAAACAGAGAGAAAAATAAAGAAAAGAATTTATGAACACCTGTATGCCATAGGTAGGAAGGACCTCACAAATGCACTTGCTAGGCACATTTTAGATTTCCCGGATCATTGTTTTGTATTTTGTGTGTTGTACCAGGTTAGAAATTATATAAGAGGAGGACCCTGGCAGTTGTGTCTGGAAGAGCAAGAGTTATTTTGGCAAATTAGAACATATGCTCATCTCCCCCCAGGGTTAAATGATTTTGCATCCATAAAGTGTGTGCTTAAACTTAAAGCTCTTCTTAGGTAAATGCTATTTGGCAATTTGTATAGCATTTTATAGCAACTTTAATGTGAGACAGCTTCTCTTTGTATAATATATTTAATTATTTTACTATCCTTAAGCATTCAGTTTTTTATGCTATTGAGTGTTTTTTTAATGTAGCTTGTAACTTTGTTGCATTATATACACTTTATATCTTTTTTTTGTATGAATAGGTGCTTCTTGAGTAAACATTTGTTTGACACTGACTAAAAAGATTAAGAAAGGAAGGTTTTATAATATGATGATTATAGGTGTAATCATTTTAAATTGATTCATGACAGTGATTGGTTTATTAACGATTAATGAATGTGAACTACTTTTTTATATAAAAATAGAGCTGTGTGGAGTGACTTTTGTCTGATGAAGGCTGGGCATTTGCTTAGCTGAAAGCGCTTACCTTGAATAAAACAGTCCGTGCTGTTTTAATCCAGCTTGGTTCTGCTTTCCAGTCCACTTTTGTTTTGTTTTTTGTTCTAAACAGTTTGAGTGTATGTAAGATGTCAAACAGGCAATATGTCTGATGTGCGATCCAGGAAGAGCCGGCAGGGGCATGCACGAGAGCTGCTAAAGCTATTTTTGCACGGACAGTGTCATAGTATGCAAATTACCTCATTTGCTGCTGAAAGCTATGCAAATGAGGTACATTTGCAATCCAGGAAACACTAACTTGTCCGTGGAAGATTAGTGTTATCTGCAGAAATGTACTCCGTTGGTAACAGAGTATCGTTTTGCAAATAGCTAAATGGAGCTATGACAGCTCCAAATAAAGGATGCATACAGTTGAGGAAGCATGCCAGTGGCCAAATATAAGGCCATTTGCATTTATAAAGGTTTTAAATTATTAAAATTAACTTTTTTTTCCCCCTGATCTCCGATGTTTAAGCGTAGCGCAGCACCGCACAAATGTGTGGCACTTTAAAAACAAGAAAATAATTTAAAAATAGCCAAAAATAGCCATTTTCACTAAAAAGCTTATCCTGCCATGCAGGTGAATGGCAGGCTGAAGACAACATGGCCACTGAGTACTGGTTGCTAAGGGGGGGAAGCTCAGTGTGAGAGATGTAACCATGCATTAGTAGGCAATCCTATGCAAATGAGGATAAGGATAGTGAATCCCAATTTTCCCCAGCATGTGAGCCATGTCCCAAGAGTGTAAGTGTAGGAGTAGGTGAGTAGTAGAGTAGAATATAGGTAACATCATGAGGGGGTGTGTCAGAAAGGCTGTAAGCTAATTGGAGCACAGTGTCTTGTGTTTGCCCTGAGTTGCTCAGGATTGCAAGAGGCGTGTATACAGTTGTTCTTTTTGAAAACCAGAAGCCAAAGGTGCACACTGCGAAAATATCTAAAATTTCTTGCAAACATGCACACAGCATGTGCGCGTGTTTACACGGCGTTGCCCCAGGCAGAAACAGAAAGGGAAAAGGAAGGAAAAGAAGTAGTAGGAAGTTAACCAAGGAGAACTAGCAGATCTGCTAGGTGAATATATCAGAATCAGCCAATTACACAGGCAGCAGACTAGCCCAGCCCAGCACTTTAAACTCTGCAAACAGCATTCTTCCATGTTTTTTCCCAAGAACTCTGCAACACTGCAGTATACAAAGAGGGAAAGCTTAAAAACTTTAAAGTCAGACAAAATGTTAAGGGCTGCTCTTGCTATCATAAACCAACATGTGCAAGGTGCTGAGGGTGGTGATGTTGTGAATGCTGCTGAGCAACCCACAGTGAGGAGATGGAGAAGAGTGTACAGGTCCAGGGTACCTACCAGGGGCTACATGAGTTGGAGATAGTGGAGTGGTATAGGGTAGACAGAGACCTGCTGCAGCAAATTGTTGAGCTGTGCTGGCCATGCCTCACACACAAAACCAACAGAGGGGAACCCATCCCAGTGGATACCAAGGTATATGTTGGCCTAAGAATACTAGCTACAGGTACCTTTCATAGATCAACTGGTGATATGATGGGGATTTCACAGGCATCATCATCATCCAGGGTACTGCACCAGTTCCTGGATGCCATGTCAGCACATGTCGGTGAGCACTTATATTTTTCTCAAGTCCCGTGAGGCATTGGCCAGCAATATGCATCTTTTCCACCAAATAGCTAAATACCCTGAGGTAGTGGGTGCAATAGACTGCACGCACATACACATTAAAGCACCACCTGGTGAGTGGGGTAGGGTCTACATCAACCACAAGGGCTTCCCCTCCATCAAGGTCATGTGCAATGCCCAGGGCATAATAATGAATGTGTGTGCTGGCTGCCGTGGAAGCTATCACGATTCCCACATCTGGCATCTGATGCAGCTATACCAGAGATTTGCCAATGGGGACATCCCTGATGGTCACCTAGTGGGGTATGCTGGATATGCACTGGAGCCGTGGCTGATGACACCCATCAGAAATGCACACGCACCCGAACAAGAACTCCATAATGAGGCACACGCACAAACAAGAAACATAATTGAACATGAGTTTGGGTTGCTGAAGTCACGGTTCCAGTGCTTGGATACATCTGGTGGAGCCTTGCAGTACTCAACAACTACATGTACCCAAATTGTCATGGTATGTGCCATGCTACAAAAAATGATCCTGCGGAAACAGCTGCAGCAGGAATAACATGGGGCAGGGCCAAACAGCCCTCACCATTGCCAAGTCCTGCACAGGCACAGCATGACTCGGAGGAGGAACAACCTGAGCCTGACCCAGTAGGCAGAAGGAGGCGTGCCCAGTATGCCCTGGCCTTGGCAAAGAGGCAACGCATAGCACATACACTGACTCAGTAGGAACCCTGGAAATGACACCTCTCTCTGACTCTCACATATAGTAAAAGGGATGCCGAACTTGGCACTACCTGTTTTCAAACATGTATAGGGAGTGTAATATGTGCATCCGACATAAGCAGCCCTGCAGCACCACCTGCGGCATGAGTCCCTATTTTAAGTAATATAAAGCACTGCTAAGCAAATTTTACCAGTATTGAGCATATTTAAATACAATTGGGCGTAGCTGCGCACCGCGCTAACCAGCGCAACGTCGGGCAACGTTGGGCAATGTTGGGCAAAGTCGGGCAAAGTCAAGCAAAGTCAGGTAAACACGCTCAAACCTGCTTTACTGTTCTTTAACCAGTCAGGTCTGCCCAGCAGAAAAATAAAAAGCAGTGACAGGGCTCGAACTCAGGATACTGTGCACTATAGTCACAGTACTGAACCAATAGGCCATGACAGCATTTCCTTGGCACAGACACAACTTAAGTCATTCACACATACCAGTTGGAGGGGAGGTCACATACCTAACAGTCACAGCCAGCAGGACAATTGTAGACAAACAAAAACACAAACAAATGCTGTATCATGCCCTCTGAAGAGGCATATGAGTAACTTCCCGCCAGGCCTATGCAGACAGATAACAGCAGGCCAGGCAGTGTGATGTGGGTTGGGTAGGCTATGAAGTCACAAGCTAGTATGCATGTAATTGGAAGCTACGGTCTTCAGTACAGGGGTATGCCTCAAGCCAGTACGATAGGCAACAGTACAGACTGAAATGGAGTACCTGACATAGCAGTGCAGGACTGGAAAATGTGTATAAGTGTCAGGTGTACCCCTCATCCTATGTACACCCACAGTAACAATCAGGTGTGCCCCCCCGGGTAGAAATGTACAAATAATAGCTGTCCCCCCCGTATGTAGAAATGTTGATAAGTTTATGCAAATTGACTCATGGAAGCCCTGCAGGCAAAGCGTGCTTCCTGTTGATGTACAACTCAAAGGTGAGCCCTGAAGTAAAAAACAACTTGATTTTTCACACACATATAGAATATATACCCATAGTGGGCATTCTCACACACTTAAACAAATTTAGCAAATTTCAGTCAGCAACATACTGAAAGGTCATACTGTGCATGCTCACACACTTAGGCCATGTCTGAGTACAGCAGTGGGCCACACATATCTGGCAGTTGCAGTTCTTACTCCAGACACTTGTCACTATTCACCAATCCTGCCTTGTGCACACAGTGATATGAAAACAGACCCATATAATATATTGGACCCCTGTCATAATCAAACTATGTACTACAAGTACTTAAGTTGTTCAAAGAAAGTGAAAATCCAAAGAAGATCAATAAATCTCTGATCAGTATTATCAAGAAACAATGAGCATCCTAACATTATCCAAGCCATGTTCTGGCAAAAATATTGCCAAAGAGTCCATAGAGAACCATGAAGCTTTCTTTCAGTATGTCATAAATATCAGTGTAAACTCATATATGTTTTGAGCAAAGTGTAAATGAATACATGTACATGACTGATACTGTCAACATCTTGTCAGACAGGTTCATACATATTTACCGCCCTTTCACTGACAAAAGGGCCCATTACCATACCTGGAGATTGTGAAAATCCAGAAATCACATATACAATGGTTAAACAACTCTATCCAAACCTAAAAACATGATGTCTATGGGATGACATGGTTTCACTGGCTGTGTCATATGTGAACTCCAAAACAAACAGACCCTGCACCTGAACAGTCTGTTGAGACTCACCCTCTGTACAGGATATGAAACTGTTGAATGGGTTACAGCAACATTTGACACACTCCAGAAGTAGTGGTGCACAACAGACCATGGGAACTATAGTCTTATAAGCCTAATAAGCCTGATCTGCAAGGCCATGGAGTCCATCATTATGGAACTCATAAACAGAGCTATTGGG
The DNA here is from genome assembly GCF_019279795.1 of Protopterus annectens. Taxonomy (NCBI): domain Eukaryota; kingdom Metazoa; phylum Chordata; order Ceratodontiformes; family Protopteridae; genus Protopterus; species Protopterus annectens. The sequence continues at coordinate 729,526,793 of NC_056729.1, forward strand.
AGCCTACAGACACCCAACCCTACCCATTTCAGTTTGGTCAGGGGCAGATCATGGTTCCTAAACCTGAAAGACAGTTTTCAAGGCAGTTACCCAAGACATACATCAAAGAAAGCAACTACACACGGCCTACATAGACCTTGAAAAGCTCTTTTCCAACATCCCACACACATGTATCCACAAAATCAACAAAACTGTGCATAAACACGTATGTCATCTGATGGATTGCCAACTGGGGCACAGATAGATCCCACAAGGTAAGAATTGTGGTCTCCCTGTTGGACTGTAAGCTGGTAACAACTGCTGTCCCCCATGGCTCAGTCCTGGGACCCCTCCTGTTTGGTGTATACTTTTCATAAATACAGGCAAACACATGAGGGCTATGGTTAGAAAAGTTTGTGGATGACTGCAAAAAGGTTGTCATAATCAACGTTTGGGACAACAGAAACATCCTTAAAAAGAGTCTCAGTCAGACAGATGTGGTGTCAAAATTATGACCTTGAGCTACAGTCATACAAATACCACATAGGTGCCAACACCCTAAATATGCAGGTAATAATAAGGGATCTATGGACACATTGTGAATAGTCATCTCTACTTCCAGAAACACATTCGGAAAGTGGTTAGAAAATCATGCTATGTGTTCCCACAAATTGCCAAGGTCTTTGTATGTAGGTCAAAGGTGGTTCCCTCTACTCATTAGTCATCAGACCCATCAGGGAGTATCAAGGCACACTTACAATGAATCTGACTAGGCACCTTCAGCAGCTGGAAAGACCACTGAAGTACCTCAACAAGAGGATTACTGGCCTCAAACAGTTGCCCCTTGCAACAAGACTGAAGTTAACTCAATCTGTACTCTGTTGCATACTGTCTACTCAGGCAATCTCTGCCCAACAGACAGGTCCCTGTCCAATGCAGAACTGATGTACATGCTCTATCAGAAGTAAACCCAAGCTCACTGTGCCACATGCTCTAGGGATATCATCATCACAACAATAAACAGAACATGTTTGAGGGATATATTACTAACTCACAGACTTCCCTTGCTTTGGAACAAGCTCCCAACCTACATTAAGCTGAGTTCCTCACTGACACTCTTCCAGAGGAGCCTTGATGAGTGTATGTGAAACTGAACTGTCACACCATGGATCACTTCATCAGCTCTACTACACAGAGGCCTAGCGAACTAACCCCATGTGTGGTGATTGCTGCACACTCTGGCCATACTAATAGATGCCTTCAGGCAGATAGCCTATTACCCACCAATGTACCTTTGTATATGTAGGGGGAGCACAATATAATAAGCCAAAGATTGATGGGCAGAGATGTGTGTAAGAGGGTGACCATGACAGGGAACCATCCAGCACACATCCCGATGGCACAAAATACGTGAGGTGCACATCTCACCCACTGTACATAACAGCCACCAGTATCTGTAAGCATTACAGTGTATGTGGTCCATGTGCCTACTGTACAACATGACTGTACAATGAAGTACACATCTGCTATCTGTAGACATGTACCTGTCACATAGGTTCATAGGTATGTAGTAGACTATCTTCGCAAAGGCATATATTAGACTAGGCAAGTTGTGCAGCTTTCACCACCCCATTGGGTAGTCTCCTAAGCACTAGTTCTAATAGTTAGTACCCTAAGCCCGTTTCTAGTGGGGCTGCTGATGTGATGCCTGGCGTGAATTGTCTGTTTCCCATCCACTCATCAAGGTTCCTATTGAAGAGTGTCTGATGTACATTGGGATTCTGTTCCGCAGTAAGGCAAGTGTCTGGGATGGTATTTTATCCCACCAGCATGTTGTATTCATTGTTGTGATGAGGTTCATATCCCTAGAGTGTGTAGTGCGACTCAATTTTGTTATCTGTAGATGGAGCATGTTCAACAGTTATGTGTTGGACATGGCTCTGTATGTTAGGCAGAGTGTGCTTCTGAGTAGGCAGTATGCAATGGAGAACAGATTTAATTTTACTAGTTGTGTTGCATAACACAACTGTTTGAGGCCAGTAATCCTCTTGGTGAGGTACCTCTGTGGTCTCTACAGCTGCTGGATATGCTTAGTCGAGTACATCCAAAATGGTGCATTGTACTCAATGATGGGTCTGATGACTTAAGAGTAGAGGGCCACCCCTACCTCTTTTGATACTGATGCAAACCGTTTGTTGAGTAGGTGGGCCACATAGGATTTCCTAATCACTTTGGCAACATGGTTGTCAAAGGAAAGATGACTATCTACTTGTGTCTCCAGATCCCTTATTACCTTGTCAGTTTTTAGGGGGTAACACCTATGTGGTAGTTTGTGGGTACTTTGTTTTCATCAAAGGGGATTACTATGCATTCTTTCACATTGAGCTTGAGGCCATGATTCTGACACCACACATCTGTCTCATAGAGTCCCTACTGGAGAATATTTGTGTCATCTGGGGAATCTATTATGGCAAACACTTTACAGTTCCCAGCAAACTTAATCAACCGCAACCATCCTGTGTTGGCATGTACTTTTGAGAACTCTATACCAAACAGGAGGGAACCCAGGACTGAACCCTGGGGGACACCAGTTGTTACTGGTGTAGAGTCTGACATGTAGCCAGCAACTCTTAATTTGTTGGATCTATCTGTGAGCCAGTTTGCAATCCATCTTGTGATGTATGGATTCATGCCCAGGTTGGTGAGTTCATCTATGATGCCTGACTGGGGAATGGTGTCAAAGGCCTTAACAAGGTATAGGTAGGCTCTGCGGAGCTCATTTCAATCATCTGTAGTCTGGGTAACTGTCTCAAAGAAATCCACCCAGTTCAGGAGGCGTGATCTGCATTTGACAAAGCCAAACTGGGTGTGCTCAACTGTGTGAAGGTTCCCAATGTCTTTATTGTTGACTTCCATTATGATTGGCTCCATTGCCTTGCAGATCAGACTCATCAGGCTCATACAGCATGAATGCCAAGGGTCTTTTGTGGCCCCACCCATGTGGAGTGGGAAGAAAGTTGCTGTGCAACATTCTATGGGTACATATTCTGTAGAGAGGATGTAGAGAGAGGTGTAGGTATCCTTGATGAATATGGATACATCCCCAACCTATGTGCTATGATCCAGGTTCTGATGCTGGAAGGTATGGAATGAGTAGTATCCTGGTAGTGCTGGTGTGCTCTCTGGACCCTTGAACTAGGTTTCTGTTACTTTACAGATATCAACATTCTCCATACTGAGAAGTGCCTCGAGTGTGTGCATCTGGAGGCTGAGACTTCTGGCAATGAGTCGCATTTAGCTCACTTTGTGGTTATTTGTGTTGGTTATGGGGTTTGGTTTGTCCTCAGTGACCGGTGTTCCACACCTGAAGTCAATGCCTCATTGGTCCCATCTGACCATAAGCTAATCACCCTACATATCCACATTCTGGCCCCACCACCCATTAAGGAAACCATGTTAAAATATTTCTCTAAAGCCAACTTCATGCTTCTTAAGACAGAAGTGGTGAACATCAGGACACCCATGCAGATGGACAATACAGTTACAGCTACTAAATCCTTCACACTTGCACTTTATAAGCACTTACATGAGTGCATGCATCGTGTTATCGCAAACAGAACCAAGATGCTATCCTCCAAGAAAAGGAAGCCAATCTGGTGGTCCCCTGCCATAAACAAACTGCACAACAGAAGGAAGAAACTGTTTCAAAAGAGGGTAAAATCTCATGAGTGGAGGAGCTCCCTGATCAGCCTCAGTAAGAAGCTGCTATCCCTGATAAAATCCTCCAAAGCTAGTTACGAAAAAAAATCACCACTGATTCTAAAGACAACCACAAAGCTTTATATAGCTATGTCAAGAATCCCAATAGCAACACTCAGATCTGCTCTGAGTTACAGCACAATGGCACTAAATATACAGACCCAACTGATATTGCCAACATCCTGGCAGATAGGATCAGTGCTAACTTTACCCCCCCTCTCACCCATGAAAGAGCCAATCTCTATATCGGAAGAATGCAAAGTTGCTGTCATCATGGCTGCACAAATAAAACCCACTTTGCAAAGACAGGAACACAGCATTCATGGGACCAGATAACATCCCAGGTTGCATTCTACATGAACTACAGAATGAACTGGCACCACACCTATGTACCATGTTCAATCACAGCCTCACCTCAGGCTTTGTGCCTGCTGAATGGCACACAGTGACGGTTATCCTACTCCACAAGGGGGGAGTCACCATGGACCCCAGGAACTAGCACCCCATTAGCCTGATGAGACTGGTTTGCAAGGCCATGGAATGTATCATCATGGAACTTATAAACAAAAAAAACATTGGTAATCTCCAAACTCTGGACCACAACCATTTTGGGATTGTAAAAGGCAGATCATGTCTCCTAAACCTAATAGACTTCTTTGAAGCAGTCACCAAAGTCGTAGACAAAGGTAAGGTGGTTCACACAGCCTATCTAGATCTTGCCAAGGCTTTCGACACCATCCCCAACTCTGGAATTATAGATAAACTCACTAAACTAGGTATAAATCCCTATGTCACAATATGGGTTGCCAACTGGCTCACTGACAGAACCCACACTGTGAAAGTAGCAGACTCCAAGTCCGACTTCAGACCAGTGACAAGTGGAGTCCCACAGGGTTCAGTCCTATGTCCTGTCCTGTTTGGTATCTACTTCCCTGAAGTACAGGCTAACACAGAAGGTCTTTGGCTAATGAAGTTCCCAGATGACTGCAAACTGGGAGCCATAATCAAAACTACTAACAATGTGGACATCCTACAAAAGGGTATCACTGAGACAGATGCCTGGTGTCCAAGCCATGGCCTCAAGCTCAATGCTAAAAAGTGCATTGTTATCCCCTTTGGTAAAAACTCTGTACCCATGAATTACAACATAGGCAGTAGTATACTTAACATTGAAAGTGTGATAAGAGACCATGGGACACAGGTGGACAGTAGACTGTCCTTTGATAATCACATTGCCAAAGTGTTTAGAAATTCCTTCTATGTAGCCCACCAAATCACGAAAGGGTTCACCTTTAGATCAAGAGTGGTCATTGTGCCCCTCTACTCATCACTCATTGGGCCCATAATAGAGTACAATGCCCCATTTGGTATTACCTTAATTGGCACATGCAACAGCTGGTAAGACCACAGAAGTACCTCACCAAGAGGATCATGGGCCTCAAAGAGATGCCCTATGTAGCTCAACTAAAGAAACTCCAGCTCTACTCGATTGCTTACTGCCTGCTCAGAGGTGATCTATGCCTGACGGATAAAGCCATGTCCAACCTGAATTAATGGACATGCTCCACCTCAAGAAAAACAAATCTCTTGGAGCCACATGCTCCAGTGAATTAAACCTCAGCACAGCAATAAACAGGATGTACTGGAGGGATAGATTCCTGTCCCAGAGACTTCCCTCACTCTGGAATAGAATCCCAGTTGATGTTAGGCAGAGCCCCTCGTTGTCTCTCTTCAAGATGAATCTTGACGAGTGGATGGGAAATTGTAAATTTACCCGAGATCACTTCAGTGGCCCTGCTAGACAGAGGCCCAGGAAACTAATTTAAAAGGGAGGCAAAAGTCAACACATTATGGCTAGGCTTATAAATGCCCTTGGGCAGATAGCCTAGTACCTACTTATGAACCTATGAACCTTTGAGCCTTGCCTAAAAAAGGTAATATGGGGACAGCAAGAGCCTTGGCCAGTATTCAGAAGCATAGGGGTGACAGGTGCAAACCATCTGTAGCGAAGCAACAAGGCTTGTCTATCATGTCATCACAGGCAGACAGAGATTGGATCCCCTTTGAATGACACCAGAATCTCAGCCAATTGTTGAAGTTTATCGTCTTTCTGTTATATTGCAGTATCATGTAGGTGAAGGTAAGATGCTACTCAAGGTCAGGGTCATACCAGCCTGAGCTGTATGATCATAGAGCTAATATATATCTCTTGATATGTTGTCCTGGGTGGTATGTCTCAGATTATTCACACTGACATGTACAAAGAACATGTCATATATGTACCTGTTCTGGAGTTATGTAAGTGCTTGTGTTATGTGGCGGATCATAGCCCCTGACAGACAACTGACAGTAACCTTCCCCTTGTCCAGTCGAGTGAGTGGAACATCTGTGTGCCTGACTATGAAGTCACCTATTACTAGTGTGTTGGGTATGTTGTTTTGCCTTAGGGCCTGTTGTGAGGCACACTGCTTTGGTGCATTATGTGTTTTCTGGCATGTGCTTGGAGGTGCATGTTGCTTGCTTGTCTGCTTAGGAGGACACTCTCTCTTTTTCAGATTAATATTTGTATTCTCCGAGTATGGTAATGTGTATTTATGTGTGTATTTTGCTGGTGCTTATATTGTAGGTCTATGTGAGACAGTTGGTGTTGTGGTTTGTATGACCCTACTCCTCCTGACTGTATTTTCCAGTATTGGGTTCTCAGAGCTTAGTCACCGGTTTGACCCTGTGTGTGCCAGCATGTGGTGCATCATCCCATATATGATATGGTCATGGCCTATGCATACAAAACACTCACAGTACACTTAGTATAATAAGCCTGCTGAGGTTAGCAAATGTGAAAAAAAACTTTGGGCAAACTGTCAGCAAGTTAGGTCTGTATTACACCCTGTAACTCCATATTGTTTGCTGAAGTGTAAAGACGTACTTAGTTTAGATTAAGAACACCGCACTTGCCAGCTGTGTGTGTGTGTGTCTGTCTCTCCCTGGGGAGAGAGCAACCTTTTTAAAGTGGTATACTCATTTTTGTCAAGTCTCATGATGTCACCATCCTACAAATATACCTGTGGAAGAAAAAAATCTCAATAATGTGTATAGCGCATCGTGTAAATACATATTGCTGTAGTATCATAATGTAGTTAGGTAGGGGTTTGTATCCTGCACTTATTAACTGTGTGTATGACAGTGTGTGTGCCCCCCTGGGGAGAAGCAACCTTTTTGGAGACTACTCACACCCCTTAAAAGTGGAATACTCATCTTTGTCAGGTCTCATGTCACCATCCTAAAAATATAACTGTGGAAAGAAATAATCCCAGTAATGTGTATAGAGTAGTGTAAATGCGTACTGCTAAAATGTCATAAGATAGGGATTTGAATCCTGCACTTGACAACTGTGTGTGTGTGACAGTGTATGTGCTACCCTGAGGAGAAACAACCTTTTTGGAGACTACTCACACCCCTTAAAAGTGGTATACTCATCTTTGTCAAGACTCATGATGTTATCATCCTAAAAATATACCTGTGGAAGAATGACATTTCGGTAATGTGTATAGTGTGTCATGTAAATGCATACTGTTATAGTATCATAATGTAGTCAGGTAGGGATTTGAATCCTGCACTTGCCTACTGTGTGTATTTTCCTGGGAAAGACCAACCTTTTTGGAGACTACTCACACCCCTTAAAAGTGGTATACACATCTTTGTCAAGTCTCATCATGTCACCATCCTACAAATATACCTGTGGAAAAGCAAAATCCCAGTAATGTGTATAGCATGGTGTGTAAATGCATACTGCTCTCATATCATAATGTAGTTAGGTAGGGGTTTGAATCCTGCATTCGCCAACTGTGAGTGTGTGTGTTTTCCTGGGGAATAACAACCTTTTTGGAGACTACTCACACATCTTAGTGGTATACTCATCTTTGACAAATCTGATAACGTCACCATCCTGCAAATATACCTGTGGAAAGGTGACCACCCCAGTAATGTGTATAGTGCATTGTGTAAATGCATACTACTGCTGTAGTATCATAATGTAGTTTGGAAAGAGTTTGAATCTTGCACTTGTTGACTGTGTGTGTGACACAGTTGACCAATGTGGAGTGGGTTTTGATTTTTCTAGTGTATGACATATCACAATGACAACTGTATGTGCATTACACATGTAAGGTAATTGTGGGGCAAATCCATATACATACATGTGACCTCAAGTATTTCATAGGTGGGTACTCTGCTTTCTTCATGAAAGCATCTGTTATATTTGCCAGAGCGTGCTGGTGCTTTCCAGACCTTAGGTCACTTCTGTATGCTTGTGACAAGCTTAGCCACTGCAATGATCCCTGGGCTACGTCTTCCTTTTCACATCCACTCATCACGGTTTTTATTGAAGTGTGTGAGTGGGGGTTTACGCTTGAGGTATATTTGAAACCTGTTCCAAAGCAAGCAAAGTCTGGCAAAGATGACTAATCATTACAGGTGTGCAATAACCTCTGTGGATCTGCATGCAAACCCTTTATTGCTTATGTGCTCCACAGAGGGATTTCCAAAACCCTTTGGTAATGTGATTATCAAAGGAGGGATGACTTAACACATGGCTCTATGTATACATTAGTACCTGTTCCAAATTTTGGGGCTACTACCTATGTGGTACTCTGGGGATACGTTGTTTTCTAAAAGTGGATAACTATGCTTTCTTTGGCTTATAGCTTTACAGCATGAGTTTGACACCAGGTATCTGTCTGTATGATACCCTTTTGGAGGATGTGTGTGTCATCTAGAGAATAAGGTATAGCCCACAGTATGCATTGTCATCAAACATGGGTGGGCATATCCCTACTGTGTTTGCTTGTACCTAAGAAAGCTATATGCCAAACAGGAGTGGTCCCAAGACTGAGTGCAGGTGAATACCACTTGTTACTGGCATAGAATAGTACATGGAGGCTGCAAATATTACTGTGTGTCCTACATCTGTGCGTTAGTTGTCAAGCCATCATCTAACAATTGTTTATGGTCAGTCTGTTGAGGTTATGTATAATACCAGTATGTGGGATGGGTATGAATAGCTGGTGAGCTATAGCTTGGCTGTGTTGACCTCCCCTCCCTCACCTATAGCCTTGTTGACTGGCTTGAAGTCTACTAGGTATAAGAGCCATGATATGGCCTTTAGAGAACCTAAGCGGGTATGGTGCAGTGTTTACAGGTTCACAATGTCTCTGTTAATGAGTTCCATAATGCTGTGCTCCATAGCCTTCCAGATAACATTTGTCTGGCTTATAGGGTGAGAGTTTCCAGGACCTGTTGTAGTTCTACCCTTAATCAACTTATGTTAACATTTGCACTGGGTGTGATGAGGGTGGACAGGTTTAAGAATATGTATATTAGAGGGTCAGGCCAGATTTGAAGGTTAGTAGACCAAGTCAGATAGGCAGGATTAAGTTTCTTTGTACATGTGCTGAGGAGGGATGCAGAGTATATTGTGAAATAGATGCTAAGGATGAAGCCGCCAGATAACAGGAAAAGAGGAATGCCTAAGATGAGGTTTATGGATGTGGTGAGAGAGGACATGCAGGTGGATGGTGTGACAGTGCAGGATGCAGAGGGCAGGAAGAAATGGAAACAGAGGATGTACAGTGGCGACCCCTAATGGGAGCATCCAAAAGGAGAAGAAGAAGAAGACGTTGTACCTCAACCCTTGTGGATTGTGAAAACCATTACTGTGTGTCATTCCACAAGTATGTAACCTGTATAGAGGCTGCATCTGGACAGAGCATTTAGGTGAGTGGTGACTTCATATGTCAGCTTGTGTATGACACAGCCAGGGACACTGTCCAGTACCATTGCCACTGTGGTGTGTACTTTGTTAAAGAGATGTTTTAACTAGAGTGTCTGTGAATCATCAGGTTGTACATTCTTCAGGTCTGGAAATGTGGCCCTTGTGTAATGACAGGGTGGTGAAATCCACATTCAAACTGTCTGACAAGGAATTGGTAATGTCAGTCAGATAAGTGTACTTTGTGACCATTTACATTAACTGTAACTGATCTGAGATTTCCCCTGTAGATTATGAACAATGATGAAGAAAGCTTTAGTGTTGTCTTTGGAATCCTTGCCATTTTGTATTTTGAAGCTTGCCTTGTATGTTTATTGAGGGATTGTATTTTCCCAATGATACTGACCAGAGAGGTTATCCCTTCTTGGTATGTAACTCTTTTTTGGTACAACTTCAAACCTTCTATTATATAATTAGTTTATGGCAGGGATCCATGAGACTAATGCACTTTTACTGTATAAGTGAGAATTTCGTGTGTTTGTGATAGCACGGTCCATGCAACCCTGTAGGTGAACACTGTGCATTAATAAAGGATTATGCAGCTGGGACAGTGTTAACCTTAGTAATGCAAACCAATAACAGATAGCAACAACAGCATCACCCACAGTGTCAACCCATGTCATACACACACATGCGTACTCAAGTTTCAAAATGTGTGTAGTACAATGCATACTGGCCACCAATAGAAACTATGGAGTGTTAACACTGGCCAATACAGGGCATGTCACCCTGCCCATGTGTCCAATATGCACGTACATGCAGACAGTGCACCTCCACCATGTTCACAAATGTCCACTGTATAACACATGCTGACACAACTACACACATCAGCCAAGTGGCACATGGACAAACAAAACACAATTGGAATAAACACTGGTGGAAACAATACAACATTGCTAATTACAGCTTTAATGCATCATGCCTGCTCAGCTACACCTTCAAGGATATCATTACACTTTACTGCTGACAACATGCTACACATTCAACCATTGCTATACTTTATTAAAGTCACCCTGTGCATCAGCACCATGTTAGCCTGTTCCTGCATCAATGTTACAGATGACAGGAGGTGGCACAGGTTTCATCATATGCACAGGGTGTGTTGTTGGTTTGCTAGAGATCTACACTGAGCCATACAATTGACATGTGTGTGTGAGTGTGTGTGTGTGTGTGTGTGTGTGTGTGTGTGTGTGTGTGTGTGTGTGTGTGTGTGTGTGTGTGTGAGGGACATGAGTACTGTTATGGGCCAATGTTCTTGTAATGTGTGCGGTTATGTGTTTGCCCTAGGTTTCTGGTTTATGTGTGTGTGTCTGCATGCACACAGTTCCACCATGTGGCTGCCATATACGGGGATTTGTGAGACAGCTACAGACTGTACCTGGCAGGCTTTACAGATTACCGTCTCTGGCCACAGGTACGGAACCTGTGCCTGGTGGGGGTGCTACAGATAGTATCAGGTACTAATCCAGACTGGGTACTATCCGAAGAGGTTGACATATGTCCACTAGATCCAGGTCCCTGCTGGGACTGGCCAGAGCCACGTGCACGTGGTCTTCTAGGAAGGTCTATGGATAGCCTCCCCCAACATTGCTTGGGCTGGTACTGGCACTACAGGAGCAGCTGTGACTTGCTGGATGTCCACAGTGACCTCCAGCTGCTGATGTTGCTGGCATACAACCATCCCTCACTGTCCTGACATATGGACATGACATTGTGGAGGACATCCAGTGTCTCACCCCAACGTCTATCAATGACCTCAGTGTAATTACATATGGCACCTGCTAGGTCATGGATACTGTCATTTACAAAGGTGTTATGAACCCTCTGTGCCCTTAGTCCCTGTCTGGTGTACTGCTCCATTCATGTCTGTGCCTCCATGACAGCCTGGAACATGATTGTGGTAGAAAGAGGTGTGGCACGTCTGCCAGGGGCATGATGACCAGCAGTGCTCTGATGAGAACCGCTGGGAATCTGCCTATGTGGCACCATTCCAGACATCTGGCTATGGCTGCTGTGTCCTGATACATGTGCCATAGATACTACACTGTCCTGACCAGTGCCAACCATACACTGTCCCTCAGCTAAGGGCAATGGTGATGATGGATGTACAGGCAGTATGACTGTGTGCATGGATGGGGTGGAGACTTGTGTACTGTCAATTGGTGGCCCAACAACAGACCCTGACAAACCTGCCTGTGCCTCAACACACCTATCCTCATGATCACTGTCTGTCTCAGTGACATCAGGTTCCCTGCTGTGCTGAACCAGCCCCACCTCGGCACCTGTGAGAGGAAAACAGGAAATACACTTTAAGACCTGAACATGATGTCAGACCACATGTGCACATGCACACATGCGCACATGCACACATGCACACGCACAAAAATACACTCCTCCCTAAAGCAGACAAACACAACACAAGCAATCTCAGAACATACACAACAGCAGGTGATGGTGGGGTACAGTATCACAAGCAAAACAGTCATATCACACATGTCAGCATGCAGGACATGTGTTGCACAGCAGCATGCAGTGAAAGAGTAGAAAGTCCTTGTTACTAACAGTATACATGGTTTTGATGCATGTGTTTTGTTATTAGGTGATGGGCCTCCCCCTGGAACACAATGCATACATGGACACAACATTGTTGTGCAGGTATTTAAAATGCTGTAATGTACTGTGCACCATAACTCACAGGTGTACATACCATGGCTGGATGTGTATCTGTGTGTCAGATAGGTATCCAATGCTGATTACAGCATCTGTGTCTATAGCAAATAATTTTAGACACATTTTTAGCACATGCATGATGAGTATTCACACAACATCATCGGTAGAGTATAGATAATTGATGGAATACCATTCGGCCACATACCCAATGTACGGTACTTATGGTGAGTGTAAATCATATTGTGGACATGCCAGTGTCATCCACATGCTAAAACACAACTGCATATTTAAACACTACACATACCCAATGTGTGTCATATGACTTAGCCACTTAATAGCATCACAAGACATATATGTGTCAGTTGTGCAAATGGTGATTGGTATGCATATTGTTTAGAGGTGCATATGTGTGCATACATGCAACATTAAAGTGTATAGCAATGAAAGCTATGTGTAGTACTGTGGTTACAATAACTGGATGGGGTCTAGTACCAAAGGCCATCATCATGAAGCATCATGTGGTCACTCAAGGCTACAAATGTTTCCCAAACCAGCACTACTCATGCTGTACCAGAACTGTACTACCTTGGCTACATTCACCATTTCACAACCAGTTGTTACATGAGTTTGTAAGGAGACCAATAAGGAGCATTCCCTGACATGAATGTGTAGTGTGTTGCAGAGTGTTTAAATGCCCCATGATAGGCCTCTACCCCTCAGGTATATTATGTGTAATGTGTGGATGAGATTTTGGATACTGGAGTGTGTCTTTACAGAGGGTTTGGGAATACTTTATGTGTAGCATGTTAAAATGCTCTGTGTATGACATAGATGTGTATGTTATGTGCATGTTGAGTATCAACTGTGCCTATCCAATGGTTACTACAGTCTAGCCACATTTGTTTGAGATGGCCTGGGTATTGCATGTGTTTGAGGCAGCTAAATTAGTGAGATGTGCGTGGTCTTACACCAAACATGCACAGCATGCATTATGGGTAGGTGTGTTACATGTGTACATGGCCTATACCTTAACTATGACATGCACTTTTTATTTACAATAATAAATGTAGAACACACTCACCAGCATCTTTCCACTACCTTGATGTCACCCCAGACGGACCTACATAGAGATGAGACAGTTTGTCAGTGGCCACATCTGTGGCATTGCTAATGTGTGTTTGCAATCTTACAGTACAACAACAATTTACATTCACAGGGCTACAGATTATGTTCTAAATAATCAGTATTGCACAACATCAGGCTCCACATCTTTTAATAACACACTCCACATCTTACTAATGCATGATCTACCAATACAGATAACAGTAGTCTACAGATATGCCATGTTACCTGCATGCTCCATGTGCGCTTGCTGGGTGGCTCCAACCTCCATCATGGTGTATGTCTGCTGCTGTTGTTGTTGGGCAGGTGCCACCAGGCTCAGGAGCAGCACCTTCACCACTCTGGTGAGGGGGAGGATGGATATTAACAACACCTACTGTTGTAAGCTGTTGTGTCCACACATCAGCAGCACGCTGACGGACATGTCTGAAAAGATCACTGCAGTGGTGGCATACCTGCTCATATGTCTGGTTATGCAGGCCTACCTCATTTACCCCATGGACAAAATCTTGCCACATTGTAGTACGCTCCTGCTGGTCCTGACTGGTTCGTGAGAACATGAGACTGTAGTGCCGAATCATACTGGTAGTAATTATATCATCTTCAGCACTACTGTAACTGGGGTTCCTGCAATGCGCCATGATCCATGGAAGGAATAAATATGAAAAAATGTCTGAGCAAGTCATATGGCACATTTAACATTATACAATACAGATATCACTGAACTGCCATATATAGCAACCTATTAGCTAACCGAGAGTGAAACACTTTAACTGCCACTTATCACTACTCACCCCACAACTGCTTGGAAGTGCCTGGCTCACTCTCTATCTAATGAACCATGTTCCGCACAGCAACAAAATAAAATCACTATATAAGACTATACAAGAGTACCTGGCACACTGTATGCAACATGATGCACCACCTAGCCACAGGAGATATACATCAAGCTGATGTGTAAAGAAATATATCATCCATCACAATGAGTCTAAGGTCCAGTAAATGTATTACTATTATACCACACGACTTGTTAATGGCAAACCCATGGCCAAAATATGTGCACAATTGGGAATATAGGTCACATACTGCTGTAGTACACTATGAATGTTGCTAGATACGCAATTATATGTTTTACCACACATATGTCAAAGGACATTTTACAGACATACTCACACACACATCAGACATAATTACAGGACACAAAGGTATGACAACCCACATAAGCTTTCAGTGTGTACTATACAATACTGTGTGTCAGTACTTACACAACCTTAATCTTGAGAAATGTAATCTGTGATGAATACAGGGACCACACAAAACAGTGGATGCAAGCAATGTGGACATACACCATACTTTGCTGTACAGGCCCAGAGCTTCAAGTAGTACTACAGTACACACAGGATTTCATAGGTTCATAGGTAGATACTAGGCTATCTGCCCTAGGGCATTTATAAGCCTAGCCAGAGTGTATTTGGCTTCCGCCTCCCTATTAGATTAGCCTACTGTGCTCCTGTAAAGTAGGTCACAGAAGGTACCCTTTTAAGATTAGTTTACTGTGCCTCTGTCTAGCAGGGACACAGAAGAGATCCCAGGGGTGAATTTGCAATTTCCCATCCACACGTCCAGATTTCGCTTGAAGATGGTCAGCGAGGGGCTATGTCTAACATGAATTGGGATTCTATTCCAGAGTGAGGGGAGCCTCTGGGAAATGAATCTCTCCCTCCAGCATGCCCTATTTATTTTTGTGCTGAGGTTTAGGTTCCTGGAGCATGTAGCTCTAAAGGACTTGGATTTTTTGAGGTGGAGCATGTCCATTAATTCTGGGTTTGACATGGCTTTGTACGTCAGTAATAGATCGCCTCTGAGTAGGCGGTAAGCAACTGAGTAGAGCTGGAGTTTCTTTAGTCGAGCTGCATAGGACATCTGTTTTTAGCCCATGACCCTCTTGGTGAGGTACTTTTGGGGTCTCTCTAGTTGTTGCAGGTGTCGGGTAAGGTATATCCCAAAAGGGGCATTGTATTCAATTATGGGCCTGATGAGTGATGAGAAGAGGGGCACAATGACCTCTCTTGATCTAGATGCGAACCCTTTTGTGATAAAGTGGGCTATATAGAAGGTCTTTCTAACCACTTTGGCAACATGATTATCAAAGGAGAGATTACTATCTATGTTGGTCCCCAAATCTCTAATTACTTCTTCCATACTTAATGGATTACCACCTATGTGGTAATTTGTGGGCTCCTTGTTTTTCCCAGAGGGGATGACTATGCACTTTTTAGCATTTAGCTTGAGGTCGTGGCTCTAGCACCAAGCATCCATCTCTGTGAGACCCTTTTGGAGGATGCTTGTGTCAGCTGGAGATTCAGTTATGACCCCCATTTAGCAGTCATCTGCGAACTTTGTCAGCCATAATCCCCCGTGTTAGCCTGAACCTCAGAGATGTATATACTGAACAAGAGAGGTCCCAGAACTGAGCCCTGTGGGATGCCACTTGTAACTGGTTTGGATTCGGACATGGCACCTGAGATTTTGACCATGTGGGTTCTATCTTTGAGCCAGTTTGCAACCCATCTTGTGATATAGGGGTTGATATTTAAGCTGGTAAGCTTATTTATGATGCCCGAGTGGGGTATTGTGTTGAAGGCTTTTGCGAGGTCCAGGTAGGCTGTGTGGACTACCTTGCTCTCATCTATGGCTTTCGTAACTGTTTTAAAGAAATCAACTAGGTTTAAGAGGCAAGATCTGCCCTTAACAAAGCTGAATTGGGTTGGGTCCAGTGTCTGGAGGCTCCCAATGTCTTTGTTTATGAGTTCCATGATGATACGCTCCATAGCTTTACAGACCAGACTAGTCAGGCTTATGGGGCAATAGTTTCCGGGGTCCGTTGTGGCACCACCTTTGTGGAGTGGGACCACTGTAGCTGTATGCCATTCTTTGGGTACATATCCTGTAGTAAGGTTAAGTTTGAACAGTGACTTAATGTGAGGGTTCAGTTCTTCTTGGAGCTCATGTAAGACACAGCCTGGGACACCGTCCGGTCCCATAGATGCTGTGTTTTTTGCTTTGGAGAGGGCAGCTTTCACCTGTGCATCTGTGATGTCAGGGAGGTTACATTCAGTTGGGATAGGCATTTGCTCCTTTGGCAGGGAAGGGGGGAGAAGTTTGCGCTGAATCTGTCTGCCAGGATGTTGGCTATGTCTGTAGGTTCGGTATATTTTGTACTGTTATGCAACAATTCAGAGCATATCTGGGAGTTTCTGCCCATGTTTCTGACATAACTAAAGAAGGCCTTGTGATTATCTTTAGTGTCTAGGGCAATTTTTCTTTCGAAAATGGCCTTTGATGATTTTCTGAGGGATCGAAGTTTCTTGCTAATACTGATCAGAGATGCCTTCCCTTTTTGGGATTTTGCTCTGTCATGTAGTAGCTTCCTCCTTCTTTTGTATAGCTTATTTATGGCCGGGGTCCACCAGACCGGTCTCCTGTTTTTGGAGGAGTGAGTCTTGGTTTTATTTGGGATAGCACGATCCATGCATTCCTGCAGGTGCTTATAGAATGCATTTGTAAAGGATTCTGCAGATTGGGCTGTATTATCCTCTGGCCCAGGGGCTTTGAAGGATTCCACCTCAGTCTTGAGAAGTGCAAAGTTGGCTTTTGAGAAATTCTTTACAGTGATTTCCTTGGCTGGGGTGGGACGGGATATGGATGTCCAGGGAAATTTGTTTATGGTCTGATCTTACCAATGAGGGGTTTACCTCTGGTGTGGAACATAGAGTCCCCATGTTGGTGATGACCAGGTCCAATATGTTGTTCCCTCTTGTGGGAGTGGTGACCAGTTGTTCCATTGTGTTAGAGTTTATAAATTCAAGGAACAGTTGGGTGAGGGTGTTTGGGCTTGAGTAGTTTTCCCAGCCAAAGTTTGGGTAGTTGAAGTCATCCAATAACATAGTGTTTGGAGAGACCTTCATATTCTCCAGTGTTCTCAGGAATGCCAAGTGGGGTTCCTGTAATAGGGAGGGTGTTCTGTAGCAGGCTACAATCTGAAAGGCAGTTTTGCCCGCTGTTAGTTGCACATGGATGGTTTCCGATGCTTCGTGCAGTGCCACTAACCTGGAGGTGTAGGTATCATTGATGAATATAGATACTCCCCTTCATTTTGTGCTTCGGTCCGAGTTTTGCGGCCAAAACACATGGTATGAGTTATAACCTGGTAGTACTGGGGTGCTCTCAGGAACCTTGAACCAGGTTTCTGTTACTGCACAGACATCGATTTTCTCCATACTGAGGAGAACCTCGAGTGTGTGCATCTTGAGGTTTAGACTTTTGGCATTGAGTAGCATTACCTTTAGTTTTTTATCCTTGGGTTGGATTGGATTCAACATCAGTGCCAATCAATAATCATAGATGTAGTGCTTTAGCCTCCAATGACGCACCCTAGTTAAAACCAAGGGACTTAATCACACTGTATGCAATAGCACTTTTTCTGCCTTGCAACAGAATACACAGCTTTTGCTAGGATCAAAGCAATGACCCATAATACCATGACATAAATAGTTTCCCACTAAGCTATCCCACAGATACATATCTTTGATGTATTCACCAACACATTGACCATCACAGTTAGTCAACAGTACAGAGAATCTATTGCAACCAGTAGATGTAGGTGTGTATGAGTATATATAAATATATATATATATATATATATATATATATATATATATATATATATATATATATATGGGTCTACTTCATATGACTGACAGTTCATATGACTGACATTCATTTGGTCAACAGTTCATTTGGCTGACAAAAAGTATTCAAGGCAAAACCCTGGGATTTGCCCCCCTCCCCATTGTTGTGCGACCGTGGAGTTGTTATATATAGTTGGGGGTGTGTGGGGGGCACAGCCCCCCACCTATACTTTTTGTCAGAAGTACAGAGAGTGTAAGTATTATTGCATGGATTGTATCTTGCTGGACGTAAAGGGTTGCTGTGTACGTGTTAGTTTATCAAGGCAAGTAGTCTGTCTACGTAACTGCCAACTGTGGACCTATCCACATGGTAGCCAGAGAATAGCCTGTTATTTTTTGTCTGTGCACCACATAGGTCTTTTCAGCAATAGAGCAATGGCATTGTTACAGTTGGTTGCTACCAGTACATGGCTACATCCATTTGTATTTCAGTGTTGTATTCCTACATAAGGGTATGCTTCTGAAACTCCTTCCAAAGCTATTTGCACAGTGTGTAACAGCAGAAAGGCTGGTATGCCACTGTGTTTCTGCCTCTGCCAGACCTCTCAAACACTCAGGTACATATTTGAACAGACTCAGGGAAAAGTAAAGAAAAAGTCAGGGACACCTTTAAAATATTAGTGCCATTAAGTTGAAACACTGAGAAAATCAGAACATATGAATTAACACACCTTTTCTGAAGTAAAAAAAGTGTCTAACTCTTAATTATTGTAATTATTCATTAAGTGCAATTCACCACCTTTCTGGCCAATGTCAGTAGTTTTAGTTGGGATTCTGAGGGACAGAGCTAAAATTTGTGTCAAAATCAGGGACATCCCTGAAAATTAGGGACAGTTGGGAGGTATGGCCTCTACCCTAAACAGATATGCCACTGTCTGTCCTGCTGTGATACTGTGTGGGGTTGAAAAGTGATGGTGTGACATTATTTCCTGCTAGAATGGCTGCTTCTCTTACCACAGTCATGTAATGTAATCCCACAACAACTGATAAGGATCCACAGAACAAGTTGTGTGGTATGGCATTCTTATTTTTCCTTTACATTCACTCATTCTGATGCATGGTATATTTATTTCAGCACCAACTTGTTGTATATCTACCATGGTTTAGTGGTACTTCATGTTGTGTAGTGTGTACAAGGTCCGGGGTTCGAGAATGACAGAGGTGTTTTATTTTGCTCCTGAGCAGAACAAGGGCCCTCACATACAGAGTGACTAAGGCACTTTTAAGCAGTTGTAAGTGGGTTTGCATGGGTTTGCATGATGCTTAGCTAAGTGCAAACAAGCGCTCACTCACGCAAACCCGCTAACTACTGCTTAATAGTGCTTAATCCCGCTAACCCCCTCGCTCATTTCTTTGAAAGAAAAGAAAAATGGAGAGATAGGAAGGTGTTGAAAAAGGGGCACAAAGAGGGAAAGACAGTATGGAAAGTAGCATGGGATGTGCAGGACATGTGTAGGGAAGGTCCATAGCTGACCATTTCTTTAACAGCAACAGCTGTGCATATGGAACAAATTTGGAGGTAGATATGAAACCTTCAACCCCTGAGAGAGGGGTGAGGGCAACAAAGTATGTTGTAATGCCAGAATGCCAGTTAAATTACATTTTATGTGTCCAGTAGACATGTGTGCAAAATGGGCAGCTATGTATGGGGCGTAATTTTTTTTTGGGAGCAGATTGCCCTTTTTTTTCAAGTGATAGTGGAATGTGGGGTAGTGGAAGTAAGTATATTTGGGGAGGTAGGTTTGGGAGGTAAACAGACAAGACAAACAAGATGCATACAGGGGCAGTATATGACACATGTGGTGGGTGAACACCTTTGACGGGCAGGGATGTTTGGAAATTGCAAGCCCATGAGCCCACAGATGGAAACAGTGGGACTGAGGTCCCCACCCATGGGCAGTCACCACTGCACCTTCACAGCCCAGAGGTTGGCTGTGCTGGGGGCTGTGTAGGGGGGGCAGGCTGACCCACGAGTTCTGCCACTCGTGTCTCAAGCTGGCATAGAGGTTCTGAAACAGAACATTCAATGTCTCTACGTACCACAGCCAGGACCGTTCGAAGGGTGATAAGTGGCCCTCTTCTGCCCATGCTTGCAAGGGGGGACCAAGCCCCACCCCCTGCAGCGCTTCCATCTGAAGGTGGCACAGGGCCAATAGAGGAGGAGGTCCCAGGCTGGGCACTGGACCTGCTGGTGCCAGGTGCAATGGCGAACTGAGGTGGGACAGGTGGGTCCGCTGGGACGGCCTTCCCATATGAACTATGTTTTGGAGGGTTTAATAAAGATATGGGTTAGTAACAGTCAACATCATTCCCAATTAGTTATAACAGCATGCAGAAGTATTCCCATTAACCCAACACACCAGATTTTCAACAGTTGAAAAGCAAGTATAACACATGCATATATAGAACAAGAGTGAACATTACAACAGCATGCATGATGAATTGATGGCAACAGGCCACCAATATTTTGGTATTTTAACAGGGCACATGCATAGAAATAAATGCAAATATTTATAAACCAATAGGACATATGTCCCAACAAATGTTTTGAGATTAGACATACCGATTGAGCTGTGGAATTGCATTTTGTATGCACATACAGTAGGGTGGAAAAGGATAGCTCAATTAACAACTTATATATCCTTCTAATTTTCACTACATTCCTATTAACTGCAGTTATATGCCCCTTACATGTATTATTACACTACCAAATGTCCTTATATTGTGCAATTGGATTTTGCTAGATCATTACATACATTTGCTCTATCTTACATACAAACTGTCCAAGATGTAGATGTTACTGCTACATATTTTGAGAGTTGCTCACACACACTACTGCTAAGATGGTACACTGACAGCTCTACTTTCATATAATTATCTAGATATGTTCAGGTGAAAGTATCAGTTATATGTTAACAGCTCCCTACATTTCTGGCAGCACACTGACATTTCTGGGGAACACAATACCAAGCTACTCATGTGCCAGATTAACCTGTACATGCTGGGCATGAACCAACAGTTGAGGGTTGTAAATATGCATAAAAGCTACTGGCACACCCTTCATCCACGTTAAATGGGCCTGCCCTAGTGTGGGTTAACACTGCTTAATACAACAGTACTATTTGTAAAATGCAACAGTACAACAAGATATCAAAGAAAATGACACAGACACACTCCAGGAATTATACATTTATTAAAGGATTATTGCACCTTTATTTATTGGGTTAAAACACTTTTTGAAGGCTCTTTCATTTATTTTATATAACAGTACATGCAGAATAATTACTAACCTGCCTGATGACGCAGCCTTTGCAACCTATCTTCACAGGCTTGATGATTCATAGCCCGGACACCTGCAGCTGTGAAGTAAATGCAGTGATATTGAGACATACCTATCCATAGTATAGACAAGCATAGCAATTCTTAACTACTTTATACAATGGCTACTTACTCAGTACTGGGGCATTAGGCATTGCACAGGATTCCTGGATCCACTAGTCCAGTTGATCCCACTTACATCGCTTCAGGTCAGAATAACGGTGTTTGACCTGCTCACCAGTCCGAGGAACGCCAGTGGCACTGGTAAGATCACGAGCAAGACTGTTCCAGGCCTCCATTTTATATTGGGTGCCCTGGTACTGGCCCCACAGGAGTCTTTCCTCATGATTGTGGAAAGGAGCCAAACCATTACTTTGGACCCCTCAATGCATCAGCGTTGCGCTCGAAATCGAGTGCCTTCTCCAACACTGGCCATGCTGACTGCAGAAGGGAGCTACAACCAGTTATGGCAAGTATTCCTGCCTGTGGAGCTTAAATATGCCTCATTTCCCGCACTTATTTGTGATTGGCCAATTCTGAAAAAACTCAGCTGTAGGCACACCTGCTAAGCTGATGTTGGCAGTTTAATATTCCTTTGATAGATATGTGTCTGTTGAAAGTGCATGGTCATGAAATGCTGTCATGGCTTAGTGGATATGTACTGTGACTATAGTGCACAGTATCCTGAGTTCGAGCCCTGTCACTGCTTTTTATTTTCCTACTTGCCAGACCTGAATGGTTAAGGTACAGTAAAGGAGGTGTGGCCATGTTTAACCGGCTTTGCTCAACTTTGCCCAACTTTACCCAACATTGCTTGACACTGCCCGACGTTTTGCTGGTTAGCGCGGTGCATAGCTACACGCAAATATATCGTAGTTGCGCTGGTTGGCGCAGTGCGCAGCTGCGCGCAAAGACATTTTGCTTGTTAACGCAGTGCTCAGCTATGAGCAATTGGATTTAAATATGCTCAGTACTGGTAAAATGTGCTTAGCAGTGCTTTATATTGCTTAAAATAATTTACTCATGGCTCAGAATGCATAACCATTTCACCTATATATATATATATATATATATATATATATATATATATATATATATATATATATATAATTCGTTCACTACTACATATAACATTTGAATGCTTTTTACAAAACTTATACTTGATAAATGTCAGGAAATATTTTTGTATGCAGACTTCCAACAGAAAATGGAATGTGCAGTACTGGGACTTGAACCGGGAATGCCTCCTCTTCATGCGAAGGATCTAACCATTAAGCTATCGCGATTTTGCTTAATTTGCATATATTTTTCTTATTACCCTCTTCGGTGTCTAAGCTGCTAACTGTAGCTAAGCAATGGGCAAACCCGCGCAAACACGCTCAAATACGGGCAGCTATATCTGAAATAAAACAAAATAAATAAATAAATTTATTTTAATTTTTAAATTTGTACAAGATTTAACATATGGGGGAGTGTAGTGTAGTGTTACAATGTACACATGTGAGCGGACTCGCTCATGTAACTCGACATTTCTCAAGTTTCGTCAATGCAGGGGCATGGATTTTTGGACTGCTGGTTAGTCTGACACACCCCGTACACTTGTCCATGCAACGTGTAAGCTTTAGAGTTGAGGCAGCATGCCCTCATTAATATGCATGGCGCACTGCCGTCATACTCTTAGACTTGCGCTTCCATGTACGACTAATCGTGTCTTACATGGAAGATTAGTAAATCCTGGGGAATATCTTTGTTACTCTTATTTGAATGTAGAATTAAGACTAATAATAATGTAGTGTTTGTTGGGCTCAAACTGTGAATACCAGACAGTCTAGGATAGGCATGGCTATAGTGCCAAAAGGGAAGTTGAGGATGTGCATGCCAAAATCTGAACTGTTAACCAGGCCCTTGGACTTTGTGGCCATATCAATGTGCTTTCCCTAGCATAGCATATAAGGCCAATGAATGGCATGTTCCCCTAAGATGTACTGGTATTGTCATGAACATCTGAAGGAGGTGATACCTACACAGATTCATTACCTAAGAGAATGAACTGATACTGCAGGTACTCAGTGCACATGGTATGCACCTCCTGGGCAAAAGTGCTACAGACAAGCATTAGCACAATTATATTTGGCAGTTACTGGTACAGGATATAAATGCTGTGGGTAGGCATAATTAGTCTCTATGACAAGTGCAACTAAGGGTCACTGATATGATATTGTAAGCAAGAAAAAAGCATGGGATATTGTCAATGAACCACCAACACAGAAGCAGCTGACAGAAGTTGAGATTCTGGTGTCATTTGCTACACAGGAACTCAATCATCATCCATACCTGGAGGAGTGGCTTAAATGTGGGAGTAGTCCTGGCACTACCAGCCATGTGTCTGTAATGCATGCATCAGGTTGGTAATACCCATTACATTAGACTGTAGTACATGTCATTGCAAAACTAAAGGGGGTAGGGAGGAAGAGAGTGACTGACCAAGGCACTCATACATATCTGTCCAGGAAAGCACATCTGGTCTCCAAATGCTTCTTTCTAAATGGCAAAGTTTATCTTCCAAAATATCCTGTACCACTAGTTTCATGTGTACCAATATACATACCACAGGAGTAAGCTGATAATGCCATCATATGATTTCATGTTTTCAATTGTTTCATTGGTTCAGGTTCAATAATGACAGGACAACAAAGGACTGACAACAGCAGAACATCTGTAGCTAACAATGACAGCAACATGCAAGGGCCATGGACTGATGACAAAGTAGCACTGTCTCCAACACTGTAAGAGGAAGGGTTACTCATGTCTACGTTCCACATGGCAGAGGCCCTTGTAGAGCTACTAGCTGTGCATAAAGCCTAATGACAGCATGACAGACATCCTGTAGCTAAGTCACCCAAATGGGCATCACCTTTCTTCTTAACTCACACAGTGTATGGCATGCACACCATCACAGATGAGAGATGCAGCACCACCATCAGATTGTCACTGATATAACAAAAGCATTCATACTTAACCACCTGTTGTGCTAGTCAGTATTCCAACTACACATGGCTGTTATGTATAACCTTGGGAGAGGGTGATTGTACTCCATGGTAGGTGATGTGGCTGGACATACAATAACTGCAGAGTGATCTGGAGAATAGGAACAAGGAGGGAATGCTTCTGTTGAGTTTGCTGATAGCAAAAGTTGCCTCTGTAGGAGTGTCAGTGACACACATTGCAACTGAAATATGGTCAATCTGTACTGGCCGAGCACTCCATGGCCATGCAAAGCTCCAGATTAATGGTAGTCAGGTAGAGGCTGTCTTCAGTCAAACTGCACAGACCACTGATGAGATAGTATCAATGTCACCTTCAGACACATGATCTGTTACTACTGTCATGGACATTGTCTAAGTTATGGGCAGCATCACTTCTTGGGCTCAACACATGGGACGCCTCATTATGGGGCATATGCAAAGCCTCCTAGATCCTTCTCTTCCCTGCCTTGGACCAGATCCAACCTACCTGTGACACAACATAGTGTACACCAGAAATGTAAATATCACAGCAGCCCAAACCACTCATTGTTGGATATGATCCCTGACGTCACACCGCCTCCATGAGTATGGGGCTAAGGTATTCACCTGTGATTTGACTCTACATCATGGTGTTGCAGTCACCTGTTATAGTTTACTCCCACCCTTGCAAATGATGATGGCAGTGCCCTGCTCACTCTTTAACCTGTGTGAGTATGGTGAGGGTCATAGGTTCATAGGTGGGTACTAGGCTATATGCCCAAAGGCATTTATAAGCCTAGCCAGAATGTGTTGACTTTCGCCACCCCCTTAGATTAGTTCCCTGTGCTTCTGTCCAGCAGAGTCACTTAAGTGATCCCCAAGGTAAACTTTCTGTTTCTCATCCACTCATCAAGGTTTCTTTTGAAGAGTGTTAGCGAGGAGCTCTGCCTAATGTAGATTGGGATCTTGTTCCAAAGCATGGGAAGTCTCTGGGACAGGAATCTATCCCTCCAGCATGTCCTATTTATTGTTGTGGTGAGGTTTAGATCCCTAGAGTGTGTGGCTCGAGGGGGATAAGGTTTTCTTTCGATGGAGCATCAATTCTGGGTTAGACATGGCCTTTTATGTCAGGCAGAGATCACCTCTGAGTAACCGGTATGCAACCGAGTACAACTGGAGTTTCTTCAGTCGAGTTGCATAGGGCATCTGTATGAGGCCATTGATCCTCTTGGTGAGGTACTTCTGTGGTCTTTCCAGCTATTGCAGGTGTCTTGTAAGGTACATCCCCAAATGGGGCATTGTACTCTAAGATGGGTCTGATGAGTGATGAGTAGAGGGGCAAAATGACCTCTTTTGATCTGGATGCGAACACTTTTGTGATTAGGTGGGCCACGTAGAAGGATTTTCTAACCACTTTGCAATGTGATTATCAAAGGTGAGATTACTATCTACTTGGGTCCCCAGATCCCTTATTACATCTTCCATATTTAGGGGACTACCACCTATGTGGTAGTTTGTGGGTACTTTGTTTTTTCCAAAGGGGATGACTATGCACTTTTTGGCATTTAGCTTGAGGCTATGATTTTGACACCAGGTATCTGTCTCAGTGAGACCCTTTTGGAGGATGTCTGTGTCAGCCGGAGAGTCAATTATAGCCCCTAGTTTGCTGTCGTCTGCAAACTTGGTCATCCATAGTCCTCCTGTGCTTGCCTATACCTCAGAGAAGTATACGCCGAACAGGAGGGGTCCTAGGACTGAGCCCTGGGGAATGCCACTTGCAACCAGTTTAGAGTTGGACCTAGCTCCCGCAACTCTCACCATGTGGGTTCTGTCCATGAGTCAGTTGGTAACCCATCTTGTGATGTATGGGTTTATGTTCAGGCTGGTGAGCTTGTCTATAATACCAGAATGCGGAATGGTGTCGAAGGCCTTAGTGAGGTCTAGGTAGGCTGTGTGTACCACCTTTCTCTTGTCTATAGCCTTGGTAACTGTCTCAAAGAAGTCCACCAGGTTTAGGAGACATTATCTGCCCTTAACAAAGTCAAACTGGGTAGGGTCCAGTGTTTGGAGGATCCCAATGTCTCTGTTAATGAGTTCCATAATGATGCGCTCCATAGCCTTGCAGAACAAGCTGGTCAGGCTTATAGGGTAATAGTTCCTGGGGTCTTTTGTGGCTCCACCCTTATGGAGTGGAATAACCATTGCTGTGCACCACTCTATGGGTATGTAGCCTGTGGAGAGGCTGAGTTTGAACACTGTGTTTGAGTGAGGGGTTAGTTCATCTTTGAGCTCATGTAGGATGCAGCCTGGTACACTGTCCGGTCCCATTGATGCTGTGTTTTTAGCTTTGGAGAGGGCTGTTTTAACCTGAGTGTCTGTGATTTCAGAGACTCTACATTCTTCTGGTATGGTTATGGGCCCTTTTGGGGGTGAGAGGGGGATGAAGTTTGCGCTGAACCTGTCTGCCAGGATGTTGGTTATATCAGTCAGTTCAGTGTATTTTGTGCCATTCTGCACTAACTCCAAGCAGATCTGAGCATTGCCACTTAGATTCTTGACATAGCTAAAGAATGCCTTGTGGTTATCTTTGGAGTCCTTGGCAATCTTTCTTTCAAAGCTTGCCTTGGATGATTTTATGAGGGATTGTATTTTCTTGCTGATAATGATCAGGGATGTCTTCCCTTCTTGGGATTTTACTCTTTTTCTGTACTAGTTTCCTCCTTTTATTGTATAGCTTGTTTATGGCAAGAGTCCACCAGACTGGTTTCCTTTTCTTGGAGGAGTGAGTCTTGGCTTTGCTTGGGATGGCACGATCCATGTATTCTTGTAGCTGCCCATAGAATGCATTCATAAAGGATTTTGCGGTTTGGACAGTGTTATCCTTCAGCATGGGGGCTTTGAAACTTTCCACTTCAGTTTTAAGTAATGTGAAGTTTGCTTTTGAAATGTTTTTCACTGTGGCTTTCTTGTCAAGGGTGGGGTCGGAATATGGATATCCAAAGTGATTTGTTTATGGTCAGATCTAACCAGCGAGGGGTTGACCTCTGGCATGGAAGGTCTGATGCATAGTGTGCCCAGATACCCCATTCAAAGCATATTCTGGGTGTGGAAATACATGCATCTGTTAATCTGTGTTGTCTATATCATGACCCATAGGTGTGGAATAGACACATCCTCTTGGTCAGTGCTCCAATGTATTGCATTTGCCACTGTCTCATATGTGGGTCTGCAGCTGCTGCATTGTCTCTCTGACTCTCCTCACTGCCCTGCATGTCAAGTCCTGCTATGATATTAAGCTGACAATCTATTTGTATATGCAATACCATTTTATTGAGCATGGCACACACAACAAATATTTTTCTGCATATGTCTGCACTATTGCAGTACCCTGCTACAGTGTCTAACCTCTAGATGCTTCTCTTCTGTAATCTGAATGCCTGCTCCACCACGTTTCATTTTTTGTGGGTGCGTTGCATTACAGACCATTTTCTATATGGTCTGAGGGATGCTTATCAGAGTTATCATCTAGGATTTAGGACTTAACACTACATCTTTCACAACAGACAGCTATGTGGTTTGTCCCAGGCAAATATGGTACCAGTTTGAATAGGCCTGTATATTTAGCATGCATGTGCATCTATCAAGCAGATTACCCTCTTTTAGGTGCAGCTGGCATAGGTCTGACATGTACCACATATCTGAGTCATGTGCATTGCCTGGTGAAGAATTGTAGTGAAATTCATTAAATATTTACTGTTACTTAATATTAAAAGCTTCATGAAGCAGTGAGACTGCACGAGTAGAGACAAAAAAAGTGAGTTTTTAAGATCCAGTCAATAGGCAAGTGATTTAAGATTATATGGTTATGTCAAGTAAATGAGTTCTGTAAGATCAAAGATCAGTGTCAGGTACAATAATTGGTTATAAATCTGTTAATTGCATCTGTTGTAGTTAAGGTTAGTGTTACTTCACCTGGTTGGAAGAAATGTAGCTGTAAGATTCATGACATGAGTTAAATGAGGAGTAAAATGAGATGGAGAAGATGAAGCTGGAATACAGAATGAGGCTTTATAAAAAAATGAGTATGCAGCAAAAATTCATTTCCTATCCAAGTCTGGAAAACACTCATCATTAACGACAACAGATGCAGACTGTTGAATAAGATTTTCAACACCTCCACCAGTTCATGCTCCTGTTTGGGTCTGCTTGAAGTACTTCTGCATTACCAATACTGAATGGAAAAGTGAAACCCCAGGATTCAGCAAGCAGCTGTGCAGGAATAAGTTGTCCCTGCCATGTTCCCATACAGCATAGCAGCACTCCTTGCATATTCATGAAGGTGCGCTGCCTTTGCTGTTAAATGGACACGGAGCTGTGTATGAGTGCAGGGGGTGTGTCTGAGTGCAAAGATCTCCACAATACACATGCCCCTGCACTCCAGAATTGCCTTTTGGCAATTAAAAATGAGCTAGAATACTCATAACACCCCCAACATGTCAGGAAAACAAAAGTAGTCAAAGGCAAAAGGGACAATCGTCCCTACCAAGCATGCCTCTCAACTGTACAGATTTTCACAGAATGCCCAGATATTTGTCTGATATTTATGGTGTTCCCCCTAAAATGTGTACCTGTCTGGCAAATAGCTGAAGACTGAATTCATTAAATAATGACAAATCATTTGAGTTTAAGACTCCACACATCCATCAGAAAATGCATGCTAATGTAAAACCCATTATTCTATCAACTTTTTAAGTTTGTAAGAGCAATATTTAAAATTAGTGGGTATGTTTACACCATACCTACTGTTGGGACATATGTCTTATCATTCAATAAATATTGAAATGTATTTCTATTAATGTTCCATGTTGAAATATTGTCAAACGGTGGCCTGTTGCTATCAATGTTACTTGCATGCCGTTGTAATGGCCACTGTGGTTCCATATATGCATGTGTTCTGTTTGCTATGCAACTGTTCCAAATCTGGTGTTTTGGGTTAATGGGAATATCTATGCATGCTGTTATAACTAATCTTGGATTATGTTGACTATTACTAATCCACATATGTTTTAAAACTGCAACACCATAGCAAGTGTGGGAAGGCCGGTCCTAGCTGACCCACTTCTCCCACCTCATCTGGCCCTGGCACCAGATCCCAGCATTATGGGACACACACCAGGACCTCCTCATCCACTGGCCCTGCACCACCTTTGGATGGAACCACCTCAGGGGATGGGGCTCACCCCCCAGGAGCAGGCATGGACAGAATCCTCACCCCAGATCAGGTCTGGTGATTGGTGCCTAGCAAGCTCCAAAGGGAGTTTGGAGATCTGCTAGGCCAGTTTGAGGGCCACATAGTGCATTTAGAGGGTCAGCCTGCTTCTCCTGCTCAGCCCCCAGCACAATCACCTTTGGGGCCGTGAAGGTGCAGTGATGACTGCCTATGGGTGGGGACCGCAGTCTCACTGTTCCCATTTGGGGGCTCATGGGCTCTGATTTCCAAACACCCTTCCCCATCCAAGGTGTTTACCCCCACATGTGTCATATACTGCCCCTGTATGCTGTCTTGCCTGTCTTCCTACCCAACCTACCTCCCCAAGTATACCTACTATCCTTCCCCAACATCCCACTCTCACCTTAAAAAAAGGGCAATCTGTTCCCAAAAAAAAAGTCACCCTATACATAGCGGTCTATTTTGCACATGTGTCCACTGGACATATGTAAACTGCTCTAATTGGCTTCACAACACATTATTGTTCTCCTCACTCCTCTCTCAGGGGTTTGAGTGTCCAAATCTATCATCAAATTCAGTACATATGTACAGCTGTTGCTGTAGAAGAAATGGACACCTATGGACCTTCCCTACACCCATCCTGCACATCCCTAGCTACTTACCCAATTGTTTTCCCTCTGCATGCCCCCTTTTTCACCACTTTCTTATCACCATTTTTTTATTTTCTTTTAAAGAAATTAGCATGGGGGTAAGCAGGAGTAAGCACTTTTAAGCAGTAGTAAGCGGATTTAAGCCTGATTGCATGGCAGCAAGCAATGGCTACACACATTAAGCACTGTCAGGCTAACTGCCTGCAAGCATAGTTAACTGGAAGTTACCATTGTTTACCGTCATGCAATCCCATGCAAACATGCTTACAACCACTTAAACGTGCCTTAATCACTCTGTATCCAACAGCCCTTGTTCTGCCCAGCAACAAAATAATCAGCCCTTGCAAGTTTCTAAGCTAGGACCCTGCATACCATAGCCACAGTGATTTACCACAAAGCCATTTGAGCTGTATACACAAGTGATGTTTTCTCAAACATATGACGTTTTCTCAAATATATCATGCAGCACAGTCATTCAACAGTAGAGAAAATGTATTTATATATGCAGATGTATGTATGTATGTATATGTATATATATATATATATATATATATATATATATATATATATATATATATATATATATATACACACACGCACACACACACACACACACACACACACACACACACATATATATGTGTGTGTGTGTGTGTGTGTGTGTGTGTGTGTGTGTGTGTGTGTGTGTGTGTGTGTGTGTGTGTATTGCAGTTGCACATTGGATCCACACTCTGAACCTCTCACTGCAAAACATCTGATCAAAGGCACTGTTAATGGGTGTGAAGGGGCCCAAAATAGGGATCTCTTGTAATTATTGCCATTATCCCTTCCTCCACAGTTGAACAGATCTGCCTTGCAACACAATAAGCAGCATTTGCAAGTCTTGAACCCAGGACCCTGCATAACATAGCCACAACAAGTTAACAGTAAGCCATCTCAACTGTAAGATATCAGGATATCTCTAACAGGGTCTATATTATAAAACAAAAACAGAGTGTAAGAAAGTATTCGGGGAATGTATTTATTTAAGCGCTTTTCGTCAGCTCAGTAATGCTGACTTCATCAGAACACAATTAATAACAATGTAAACCATATATATATATATATATATATATATATATATATATATATATAAAAAATAATGAATTCACTCAGTTAACACAGTCAATTAACTCAGCACAACCCACTTAAAGCAGCAACCTCTATAAAATAAAACAAAATGAAATAAAAACAATGTCAACTAAATAATGATTATAAAAGCAATGCAGTTATTAAACAACTATATTTTTTAAACAAACCACTAAGTCCTATAAAATGTTCCCTAAATATAATCCATTGTATAGGGACAATAAGTATATTCTATCATGTGCAAACCAACAGTACACACAGACTAACATAAATATTTAAAAAACATATCAATTCTATATTTATATCCTAAAACATGAATAGTCATCTCTTCAAACTGTTAAGTTTCAACACGCTACTAATTGAACAGGTGTCATTTAATCCAGGGTAACTATATGCATTTAACTTCACTTGCCATTTTAGTTCCAGCTCGTCTAGTTTAAGGTCTCTAGGGCATCCCCTTGGGTCAATTTTGACCTGATAAATAACCATAAATTTGAAACTGTGGCCTGAATGGTCCACTATGTGTTTGGCTAACGCGTTCTCAAGTTTACCCTTTTTAATAGCATATAGATGTTCATACATCCTGTCACGCAATCTACTCTCAGTCTTACCAACGTAGAATGCAAGACAGAATGTACATCTAGCTAAATATATAACAAAAGTAGAATTGCAATTAAATTTATTATTAAGTTTATACATTTTTCCATTCACCTGAATTTTATTACTTTCCTCTATGAATTTACAATAATTGCAATTCAAACATTTGTACATGCCAGGGTACCTCACTACAGGAGTAACTTGTCTTTCTAATAGTGTTTTAAGATTCTTCCCTTTCCTATGTGTAACTCTAGGCCCTTCACCAAGTTGTTGATGAATCTCAGGGTACAGTCTAAACAGATCCCAGTTTTTCTTCAATATGGATAGGCAATGAGCACTAAATGTACTAAATGTAGTTATAAAGTTTGCAGCAAAGTTATTATTCGGCTGTCCTATACTGGCTAACAAATTCTTATTAGCCTGAGCACAATTAATCTCTCCTAGTTTGGTTTCAGACCCCGTAGGACATAACTTAAGTTTAACATTCAAAATTGGTGAATAAACTTCATTACGTCTTTTTTCGATTACTTCCTGAATAAGTGGATCCAAAAATGATTCAGGGTATCCTCTGTGGAGGAACATGTTCTTAATAACAGAACATTCTGCAAAAAAATCTTCATCCAAACTGACCATCCTAGAAGCTCTAGCCAGCTGTCCCTTAACTACAGACTTCTTCTGATGGAAGGGGTGACAGCTGGTGAAGTGGAGGAACGTAATAGAGTATGTGATTTTCCTATGTATATTAGCAATAAATGCCTGCATAGTGTAGTTTTTACTTAAACAGATATCCAAATAAGCAATAGTGTCACAATTAAAAGAAAAGGTAAAGTGAAGAAACTCAGTAGTGCTATTAAAATATTCGATAGCCAAATGGCTGTCATTCTCACTACCTTTAAATATGATGAAAATGTCATCCAGAAATCTTATGTAGTACATAAAGGTATCAGAAAACTTATTGTCTCTAAACACGAACTCCGACTCCCAGTAGGCCATTACTAAATTTGCTATAGCTCCTCCACAGGGGGATCCCATAGCTACTCCCACTTTTTGTAAATGGAACTCGTTTAGAAACAAAAATTAGTTGTTAGACAAAACTAAGTCTATAAGGACCGACACCAAGTCAATTTCACTACTGGGTGCATTGTGTTTTTTAAGCATCAATACCACCCATTCCAAAGCTATGTCCTGAGGTATACTGGTGTAAAGATCCTTAACATCAATAGTAAGGAAGTTGTAATTCTTATTATACTACAAAATACTAATGTTTTCCAGAAACGACCAGCAGTCTGCAAATTTGAGGCTTGTTAACAAGATATTTCTGCAAAATGGTATCCAAAACTCTGGCACAAGAGTAAGTAGGTGAACCCCTACTATCCACTAGAGGTCTCAATGGCGGGTTTTCAATACTCTTGTGAACTTTAGGGATACCAAATATGCAAGGGTATCTAGGGTAAGGTATTCTCATATAATTATAGTTTTTTTGGTCTATACAGCCATCAATAAACAAATCCTCTATACAGTCCCTAATGATATCATAAGCTCTATTTACTTCAGAGCATGTACTGTGAGTGCATGCCTTGGTGTTAAGTAACTCAATCGGTCATACTGAAAACCACAAGACCTCCACCTTTATCAGGTTTACAATACCTAAGACCTTGTGATGAAAAAAAGTTTAACAGTTCTCTTTCTTCTTTACTCATATTGGAAAATGAATTTCTACCATTTTTATATGTATCAGCATGTCTAACATCAAGTTCACAACATTTCTCGAATAAATCAAGTACAGGATGCAAGGGGGGATTATATGTGCTAGGCACATGAAACCTATCATTAAGGTCAATTTCAAAAATATTTCCCATTAACACATGAAAATTTAATTTTCTTACAAAAGATTTAATATCCAAGATGGTATCTGCTATATTCCATGGTTTAGATGGAATAAATGTAAGCCCCTTAGATAATAGATCAATCATATCAGAACTAAATTGGATATCACTATAGTTATAAAATTTGAAATCACCTGCTCCATTCAAAATAATAGCAGGTGCACCAACAATGGCATCATGAGATTCAGAAATACTGGAATGAGATGAAGAAGTAACATGGCCGGCCGTGACCAGATCAAACAAGTCCTGATCTAAAGTCAAATTTGATGACACCCCAGCACAAGTTTGGGGTGTTACTTTCTGTAATTGTTGTAAGTCCGTTTGTCCTTGAATTGGGGTTGTTGATAGTTTTACTGCTTCGGTCTGGCCCCCATAATGGGGCCTTCCTGAAAATTTTGGTCTTGTCGACTTGTCTTGTCTACATGGGCACTACGCAATCTATGGCACCAAGGAGTACCCCTCCCACCTTGACCATGAAACACAGAGGGGCTAAAACCATGGTTGCTGTTATTAAGCCCTAATACATTGTCATTGTCACCAATTTCCTGTGGAAAATCATTCACATTTCCATTCAGTTGGTTACCTTTATTGGATTTAACCATGTTTTTACCCCAAACTTGAGCTATTGGTGGAATAGGGTACGCAGTGCCCAAATTGTATGCTTTAATATCTCTTTCCAGTTTTTTAATTTTATTAGATTCCAATTTAGACAAGTGGTGGTCGATACTATTAAAAATGCGCTCATATTTATATCTTCCAAATTCGTAATGGTTTTGGATACTTTCATCCAATTCAGTCACATAACAAGATAAATCTTCCACCCATATAGTATAGTATTTAATAATAACTTCTATCAGCTCAAACCTTTGTCGATCAAACAGTCTAATCAGGTCCATATGGAAAGCAGATCCGTTCTCCAGACCAGTAGGGTAGGAAACCCGTATCAAACCTTTAGGAATAACCTTTCTATTTAAACATTCGCGAAAATATGATATCTCAAGTTGCAGTTTTTTAAGCTTTACTAAACAAGAGTCAAACAATTTAAGCTTATTACTAATCAAATTTTCATCCATCTCAGTGTTTTGCTCATTTGAATTTTGAACAGAATTAGGACTGGGCCCGCTAATAAAGTGGAAACCATTCTTTAACCAAGCAGTAAATTTAGAATTTTTTTTTACCTTTGGATAATGGTGGTTCATTCCCGTCAGGTTGACCTGGTTCCCCTTGATTTAGCTCGCTGGCTCCATTCCTAACCACTGAGAACAGAACTTCGCTTGTTTGTGAAATAAGGTTAGAAATCTGTTGGCGGCTATCAGTGTGAATAATCCTCTCTCCTAAAATATTTGGACCAAAGGAGTCAACAAATGTTGATTTTTTGCTGTTAACAGAGCCGCATACTATTTCGGGTGTATGATCCACATTGTTTGGAACATCTAGTGTAGTCCGAATAGGGCCATTCTGGCAACCCAGTTGGTTGGGACCAATGTTAACATTCGACTGGTTGCTAAAACAACGTCTTTCACCATTCGGTGCTTCTGCCCGGATGTTAAATGTTGAAGGAAAATCTTCCGCTACTGCATCAGGTTGCCGGTTAGCTGACTTAGAAAATTCCAAAAAGGATTGCCGCAAATTACATTGATTAGAATCGAGCTGATCCAGCCTGGAAAAAATGCCATCGATCTTAGTGTACAACAAATCCCAAGAGCTGCCCATGACCGGAGTAACGTCACCATCCAATAAGTCTTCAGCAGCGGGAGTATCTTGAAGAACCCCAGGAGTATCCTGTGGGTTGAACGAACAGCTTCTGCTACCTATACCCGTCGCCATAAAAAAACAAGTAAACCACAAAGCGAAAAAACAAACTGTAAAACAAAAACAGAGCGTAGGAAAGCAGTCGGGAAACGTATTTATTTAAGCGCTTTTCGTCAGCTCAGTAATGCTGACTTCATCAGAACACATTTAATAACAATGTAAACCATATATATATAATAATGAATTCACTCAGTTAACACAGTCAATTAACTCAGCACAACCCACTTAAAGCAGCAACCTCTATAAAATAAAACAAAATGAAATAAAAACAATGTCAACTAAATAATGATTTAAAAAGCAATGTAGTTATTAAACAACTATATTTTTTAAACAAACCACTAAGTCCTATAAAAGGTTCCCTAAATATAATCCATTGTATAGGGACAATAAGTATATTCTATCATGTGCAAACCAACAGTACACACAGACTAACATAAATATTATATATAAAGGGTATATAACATAAAGGGTCTATATTATATCATGGAACGCTTAAAAAAGCGAATGCTGATTGATCGACCTAATTTAAGCGAAAGCTTACAATCTCGAACTGTCAGATCAGAGATTTTTTTCCCAGGGAAAAAAATCACTGATCCAAAACACATACACACAAAACAAGCACACCAAACAAACAGAAATCCACACACATACACGTAAAATCTGATACCTAACCCTACACTAAACTATACACACACCACTAACTACCCACTTACCTTAACCCAAACCCTAACCCTAAGGTCCGTCACTATCGCACACTCACCCTAACTCACCTAAATCACCCTAACACTCACATCCACACAATTGCACACTTACCTGAATATGACCGGTAACTTTCCATCATAACACTGAAAATACCAAAGCAACAGAAAAGGACAACCAAATTCTTTCCCTAGGAAAAAATTCGAATTTCTGCTGCTTTGATATTTTGCAGTTTCGCGAAAATAAGTTCGATCAACCAGTGTTCGCTTTTTTAAGCATTCGAGGATATAACATAGACTCCTCTAACATATCATGCAGAACAGTCAGTCTACCATAGCGAATGTACAATGTGGAAGCAGTAAACATTCCAGTGATACATACACACACACACACACACACACACACACACACACACACACACACACACACACACACACACACACACACACACAGACACACACACACACACACACACACACACACACACACACACACACACACACACACACACACACACACACATATATATATATATATATATATATATATATATATATATATATATATATATATATACATATATATATATACACATTATATACATATATATATAGATCTATATATGTATATACACATACATACACATATAAATATATTACTAATTTTAGATATGTATAAGAAGAGTATATATAGAGGGTGCACAGCATATCAAACAGCAATTATTTCTACAGTTGCCACCTTTTAAAATGGCCAGTGTTTGATTCTTTCCTACAAATGAGAATTATTGCATGAAACATATACCCACACACAATGCAAAGGACATGACACCACACACGTTTGCATACATAGAAATGTTTATTTGTGTAATATTTCAGTTGTTTATGCCATTTCTTGTAGCAGTTAGGTGTTTGAAATACATAATAACTGATTAATGCGACTCTCAAAACATTTGATTCACTAATTTGAAAAACATAGCATACTTTGCTGTCCTGGCTAAGGCCTTCAAGTAGTTCAACAGTATAAAAAACACTTGCCTTGAAGATAAGAATAACACTTAATTACAGATGTAGTTCAGCAGCCTCCAATTTCACTCTGTACTCGACCCCTAGGGGGAAAGTATTAGTTGTCACAATGTAAATGTATCTGTTACATGCCAATGCTTAACTTAAAACATCACTATCACACTGACAACCAGAACTGTGTGTAAGACAGTAAGCTCTAGCCCACCACTGTTACCATGGTGAAATGTATGAAAATGTACAGCCATATACCTTAATGTTTCTTACTACTGATATCCCTCACATGTTGTAACGACCTAGGTTAAAAACATTTAATACACCTCCCCCATAAAATGTCTTACAAGGACATATAACAGTGTTTTCCATACACTGACCTCTGGACTGTACAAGGTCACACAGGTTTTGTCCAGCTGTAGCCCTCATATATATGGACCATACTCCACAATTTGTGTGGGAGTCCACTATATCACTGGATTGATAGCAGGAATGCCAGAACTATATAATGATAGGCTATTACCTAACAACCTTTTACTGCATGACATCTGGACAAAGCCTACTATATATGTGGAGGACAGAAGCTGGAACACAGGGCTATATTTGCAATATTACTGTTATACACTGGTGTTACAGGATTGGTTGCAACATACCCTATCTCAGGAATATGAAGTCAGAAACACAAATGGATATTGTCATGTACAGATAGCAATCAACGGAGAGAATGCCACTGATATGCCACAGACAAGACATGTGTGGTGAGCAGACAAAACATAACAGCTAATCCTCTGGCCATCATGTGGATAGGCCCACAGTTGAAAGCTATGCAGACAGACTGCATTACATGCAAAACTAGCATGTACACACAAACCCTGTAAAATTAGCAGTATTCAATGCCTATAACAGCAATACTCAAACACTGTCTGCAGGTCTGGAACCTTATACAAACATGTAGTTGACCTGTGTCCACAAGTCCTGTTGTAAGAGGTATTGCTGCCTGCTGTTTGTAATACTGCTGCACACACACAGGAAGCATGTCTTCCATACAGGAAAGTTAAAGGGACAACGCCATGATGTAGCTGTTTATAGTAGTGGGTTGCTATGACATTGGCTATTGAAAGTACTACACAGGTGGCTGCATGCAATAAGCAAGTAAGGAATGCCAATTGGTGCAGAGGCCATCACCTGATCATAAGCATCACCTGCAAAAGCCATGCTGCAACCTATTCAAACCAGC
The DNA here is from genome assembly GCF_019279795.1 of Protopterus annectens. Taxonomy (NCBI): domain Eukaryota; kingdom Metazoa; phylum Chordata; order Ceratodontiformes; family Protopteridae; genus Protopterus; species Protopterus annectens. The sequence continues at coordinate 729,565,476 of NC_056729.1, forward strand.
ACAATCCCTGTAGTGGAGAGAGAGAAAGAGACAGAGAGAGAGAGAAACAAAAATAACACTAAAATATACTACAAACAAAAACAAAAAAAAAGAAAAACAAACAAGGAAGATATCCAAGTGAAACACAGAAGAGAGCACAAAAATAAAACAGGTATGTGAAACATGTATGCATGTAATTGAATGTAGTACTTGGTCTGTAATAATGGGATAGATGATTGAAAGATTTATATGCACCAGCAAGACTTGTTGCTCTAATGATGTCCTGCTGAACAACTGCTAGGGACAAAGCATCTGGCCCTGTGGGCAATGGGCCATACCTGTCAGCTGTGCAGATCTGCACAGAATGACAATATCTTAGCCATCATAGTGCTTGTTCTGTTCCTCTAAACATGTATATTAGTCTGGCAAAAAGCTGAAGGTGGAAGTAATGAAGTCATGATAGACACATGAGATTCAGACCCCACCCCCTTCAGAACACTAATGGTAATGTGAAATGTATCATGCACAAATGTCATAAGTTTGTAATAGGCTTATCTACGATCTGTCCCTATATTTCCCCCTAATGTTAGGCTGTGTCCACATGTGATGCTCTGTTTCATAGCAAGCAGAACAGTGCAGCTGTGGAGAAGGGAGGTTCAGAGTGTGGACCCAATGTCAATGTCTGAATGCACTATATATATATATATATATAGATATATATATATATATAGATATATATATATATATATATATATATATATATATATATATATATATATATATATATATATAGACATGTATGTCTACATGCATGCAGACACACATGCACGCACACACACACACACACACACACACACACACATATATGTATATATATGTGTGTGTGTGTAGATATATATATATATATATATATATATATATATATATACATATATAGGTTTACTATCATTATATCGAAAAAAAGTGTACTTATTAGCGAAGTGTTTTACCAAAAGTAGACAATACCAAACATCCCTAATTTCGAAAAACAGCTGTTAATGCCGAAAATTTCAATGGCGACATTTTTGGCATTTAACAGCAATCCCACCCTTTCCTTAACTTCTTAACTAGCAAAACTATAATCCCATTTATGGAGGGGGGCAAGCCCCCCTGCACCCCCCTGTGGGGGTGGGCTGCGCCAACCAAACCCCCCAAACTTAATATTCCAACTCTGAGATCGCACTACAGTGAGGAAAGGGATGTATTTCCCTAACCGCACTGTACCTTGATCCCTTTACATGAGCGAACATTATATTTGCAAATGCACAGTCCATTCGCAAAAATGACGCTCGCTCATGTAACCTGCGCACATATGAAGTATTCAAACTTTGTTGCTCGAATACTTCATAGCCGTGCAATTGCACAGCAGAATTTTAATAGTAAACTGTATATATATATATATATATATATATATATATATATATATATATTGATATATAAAAATACTTTTTCCCTACTGCTGAATGACTGTGCTGCATGATATGTTTGAGAAAACATCACACATATCTGCAACTCAGATGGCTTACTGGTAAATTTATGTGGCTATGGTGTGCAGGGTCCTGAGTTAGACACTTGTAAGGGCTGATAATTTATTTGCTGGCCAGGACAAGGGCTGTTGAATACAGAGTGTTTAAGGCAACTGTAAGCAGTTGTAAGTGGGTGCAAAATGGACAGTTATGTATGGTGGGAAATTTGTGTTGGGAACAGATTGCCCTTTTTTGTTAAGGTGAGAGTGGGATGTTTGGGAAGGATAGTAGGTATATTTGGGAAGGTAGGTTGGGTTGGAAGACAGACAAGACAGACAAGACATCATACAGGGGCAGTATATGACACATGTGGTGGGTAAACACCTTGGACAGGGTGGGGTGTTTGGAAATTGGAAGCCCATGAGCCCCCAAATGGAAACAGTAGGACTGAGGTCCCTCCCATGGGCAGTCACCAATACACCTTCACAGCCCTGAAGGTGGCTGTGCTGGGGGCTGAGCAGGAGGGTGAGGATGACCCTCTAATTGTGTCATGAGGGCCTCAAGGTGGTGTAGCAGAACCCCCAGTTCTCTGCGGAGCTCCCAGTGCACCAGACTCTGGACCTGACTTCAGGTGACAGGATCCTGCCTGTGCACGCTCCTGGGGGGATGACGAGCACCATCCCCTGAGGTGGTTCCAGCGGAAGGTAGTGCAGGACCAACAGATGAGGAGGTCCAGGGTTGAGTCTCAGATGTGCTGTGGCCTGGTGCCACAGCCAGATGAGGTGGGAAAGGTGGTTCTGCTGGGAACAGCCTTTCCAAACATGCTGTTGTGTTGCACTTTTAGAACATATGTGGGTAGTAATAGTCCACACAATCCAGGATTAGTTATAACAGAATGCATAGATGTTCCAATTAACCCAAAACATCAGATTTGAAACAGTTGCATAGCAAACAGAACACATGCATATATGGAACCACTACAATGACCATTACAATGACATGCAGGTTACATTGTTAGCAACAGGCCATCAATGATAGTGTTTCAACATGGAACATGTATAGAAATACATTTCAATATTTGTTGCACAATAGGATATATGTCGCATCAGTAGGTTTGGTGTAAACATACCCATTGATTTGTGTGTTCAAATTATTCTTGCATATATGGTGCGGGGGAGATGTCAGTTAACAACTATTATATTCTTGCAGTATGAGGTCCTCAGACCTTTTTTTCCTGTTTATGTCTTCCAGGTACCATGTCACAGGAGTGTCTCCCTGCTTATACTCCACAGGAGAATGAAATACTAACCAACTACCTCATGCATCACCACAGAACCCTCTTTGGGTGTACAGCCCATGATCTGCAGGAGAGGACTGCCCTGTGGAACGAGCTTACCCACAGGGTAAACGATGTCACCCTGCATAACCGCAGTTATGAGGATGTGTGACATCATTGCACTGACCTCATCCACCATGCCCGTCAGCATGCTGCTGCAGTTAAGAGGGACCAGCTAGCCACAGGTGGGGGTCATGCCATCCAGCCCCCACTGACACATACTGAGGAACTCCTTGCCAGCCTTGGGGCACCCACCAGCCAAGCCAATAACCTGATGATAGCATTGTGGAGGTGGATGTTACCCACACAATGGATGAGGAGTGTGCAGGTAAGGCCTCAGGGCACATTATTAGACCACTGTTGCTTATCTATCTTCATCAGTAAAGTATCTTCATTCATATGTCAGATAACATAGTCTGTTGTTGCAGTGTAGTAATGAACAGATGTGCATAATCTCTAGTATTGTGGGTTTGTACTGTTGATGTACTGAAATGCTGCTCCCACCCTGTACCAATGCTGCAGGTGTGGTTCCTGACATCACATTTCTCACACAGATATGTAGGTTGCTCTGATATACTTCTGGGGCAGCAGCCTGTAGCTGGTGAGTATGGAGTGTTTATGTTCAGGTTTGCCAATACACCAGCCATGTTATGGCCATGGAATTTGCCATGCACACATTTAACACACCTACCCATAATGCATGCTGTACATGTTCACTTATTATTGCTGTTAACTGCACTGCATCACAGTGGTCACCATGGTGGCATATCTGAAGGGTATGTAAGAGTCCTGCAGTATAACTAACCTCGTAGGTTTACCTCGGGTATCACTTCTGTGTCACTGTTAGACAGAGGCACAGTATACTAACCTCAAAAAAGGGCATAGCAAAATTAATTTAAAATGGGTGGCGAAAGCCAAACACACTCTGGCTAGGCTTATAAATGCCCTAGGGCAGATAGCCTAGTATGAACCTATGAACCTATGAACATGGATGTACTTAATTTTGCAGTGAACCCATTTTAGCCTATGTAATTCCACCAAGACAAAATAGGCAAAACATCACATCAGTAAATAATCAGTCTGCTAGTTTAATGTCATTGACAATGGTACTGGCAGCATATATGTCTCCTTCCCCAATGTAGTGCAATCCTGGAGTTGATAAACATAGGTATGCTGGTGTGGGTGGCACAGCCCTCCACTTTGGAGGGTGTGGGGTGGTGTAGAGCCGCACATAGTGTGATTGACAACTACTTAACCTGTTAACATAAACTGTACAGTATAACAGAAGACTAAGCGGGGTGATACATACAAAAATAACCCCAATGAGGGTAGCTGTGTCCACAACATCCACACCCAGCTATATATACCAACTCCAGTATTGCTATACAGCTATACAGTGGGGAAGAGGGCATTTACACGTCTACTACTAGTTTTGATTGATTTAATTTCCACAAGATGATTCCTTTGAAATGTTAGCATTTGCCAGCCAGTTCTTGGACAGATGACCTCCTGGGACATGTATTTTCTGCAAAGTGAAGTAGATCCTTTCACATACACACACACTTACTTGACAACACTGAGAGTAGAACCCCTACCTAGGTACTTATTGCTACTAATGTGTTTGGGCTTAATTCCACACACCACACAACTTTTAGGATGAGGTGTGTCCCAAGTTTCTTGTTAAGTGAAGAACATCACTGGGTCTTGTACAGTATGGTAATGGGGGATGTACTGGGTGTTAATGAACAATACATAGTATTACATACTGTCATATACACATTGACAGACACATAACAGTCATAGATATATCAGAGACCTGGGTTTATCAGTGCTAACTCTCTTGATAATTTGCACACAGCACATGCATCATTGGGCTGGATAGTGTAATCAGTTACCTGTATGGTTGATGGTGACAGTGGTCCTCATACAGTGGACCTTGGGATATGTACTGTGGGTACCATGCTGTAAGGACAGTATATCCAGCACCCACACCCCACATTGGATATTCTACTCACTGAAAACCATGATAATAATCTGACATACCCACAATCATACATTGACCAGGACTGCAATACAACCCCTTGTCTATCTCATCAGTGCTACTGCAGGGATATGCATTTATTGCACATGCAACAGGGATAGTAGGGTGATGGTTTGTCATGGCTGTCCTAATGTCAGCAACATTGCTATCCCTTATACTGTATGGCAAAGTGTATTGTATTTGGAGAATGTGGCCTCAGAATGCTATATCCTACAAATATACGCACTTGCACACATACACACACTTGCCAGGACTCAGAGGGTAACCCATGCCTTTCTATTCATTTATACACCAGTGTTATGCTGTTACTGCAAGCTCCAGGTAGCCCATAGGGTGAAGAGTGTAACAATGTACATTTAATATCCGTTACAGGAGCAGCCATTTCTAACTAAGGCAATCGGGTGTGTAGTGGGTGAAAAGGCCCTCAGGGTATTATCAACTACAAGTTTACAAACACACAGACACTGTTATTCTCAGTAATGCACACTGACACATTTGTCAATATTGGGGTCCATAGGTGCAGGTGTTCCAAGGTTTGTACCAGGATATTGTCCATGGAGAGATGAGAAGAGTAGGGGATGTGGGTACAGTGGTATCATGCCGCTGACATTTTTCAGCAGGCCATCTATCAGCTGATGCCACGTGAGTGATCCTCAGGATGACAGTTAAATGCAACATCCACTCATCTGTTTGTCTCTTGCAGAGGGCCAGTGAGGAGCTCCAATTGACATGTACACAACATATATTACATAACACGGCCAGTGTCTGTATTGGAGACCTGTATACAAGCATGTTCTGTTGATTGTGGTAGTCTAGTTGAGGTATCCATGGCATGTGGTGCATACAGGGTGGGGTTTCCTAGCTGTGGAATTCATAATACAGCTGGGCAAACATGTCAGTGTCAGTCAAGCATAGATTGCCTGTAAGCAGCCAAGTTGGATACCTCACATCTGCACATCTGTACAGAGGACGCACAGAAATCAGCTAGACAACAGGTTATGCACTAGGATGAATTTTTTGACAGACAGATGTCTGACACTGATAGGTATGCCATTACGACATGACATCAGCTCTCAGTGACATGTCCTACACACATACTAGTCTGCAGTTAATATCCACATATCAGATCAATATCTTGTAACAAATACACAGCTCACACACCAAGAACATGATAGTCAGTACTCAGAGTCCAGCTTTGCATGCAGATGTGTATGGTTCCAGTACTACAATCTGCAATCTACTCTTAGTTGGGAAAGCACTGTTAACAGTAGTAACGTAATGATACAATACATGGAAGTGTGGCATATAACCTGGGATACTACCCATGCATGAAACACATACAAATGGAAAAGATTGTTGTACTAGGTGTCCCAGACAGTATACTCATACCTCTTGCTACTGTAATGACAGCACATAGAAGCATGTTATGTATATGGAATGAAATACACATATTAAAGATTTTATTACCTTTCTATTTTATCAGACTGGAATCTGATCACTGCTTAGCAGGACTGAGCCATGCTTAGCAGGTGTAAGCATTGCTTAAATATAAATGCTAAGCAGATTTGCGCACTGGTAAGTGAAGCCTACAAGGTGTAACTGCCTGTTCGTTCAACCGTACTTTAGTACTGATTACCATCACACAAACCTACACAAACCCACTTAAAGCTGCTCAAAACTGCCTTAAGCATTCTGTATCCAACAGTCCTTGTTCTAACTAGCAACAAAAATAAACAGCCCTTGTGGGTCTTGAACTTAGGACCCCATACACTACAGTTACAGCAGTTAATCACTAACCCATTGCACCTGTGAAGACATTTGTTGTTTTTTCCAATATATCTGTCAGTACACATACTGGATAGCAGTGAACAACTTCTTTGACTTCTACAATTGTGTAGTATTTGTTAGTGAAAATAAGGTTGAATCAGCATGTTGTTATATATAAATATACACATAAATAAATATATATATATATATATATATATATATATATATATATATATATGCTTACACATAACAAGGACATGGATAAATATCTATCGATATATATATATATATATATATATATATATATATATATATATATATATATATATATATATATACACACACACACACACACATATATATATATATATATATATATATTATAAACACACACATATATAAATAAATAAATATATATATATATATATATATATATATATATATATATATATATATATATATATATATATATATATATATATATATATGTGTGTGTGTGTGTGTGTGTGTGTGTGTGTGTGTGTATATATATATATATATATATATATATATATATATATATATATATATGTAGATATAGATATATTATATATATATATATATATATATATATATATATATATATATATATATATATATATATATATATGTATAACATATGTCCATAACATGTAATGGAGTCATACCTCAGCACACACACATATATATATATATATATATATATATATATATATATATATATATACAAGCTCATGAGCATTACTTACAAAACTCAAGCTGCTGCCTATATGCAAAACAGATGTACTTTTCTACATCCACCAGAGAGGGCGAAAGAGAGAGGGAGAAAGAGACAAAGTAAGAAATGAAGGGAGTAAGAGACTAAGAGACAAATGTGTTTGTGTATGATCCGTGGGTTCATAGGTTCATAGGTAGGTACTAGACTATTAGCCCTAGGGCCTATATAAGCCTAGCTAAAAGGTACCCTGGCTTTCACCACCCAAAAAAATTATTTTCCTGTGCCCCTGTCGAGCAGAGCCACAGAAGTTATCCCTGGGATGAATTTCTTATTTCCCATCCAATCATCAAGATTTTTCTTGAAGAGTGCTAATGAGGAGCTCTGTTTGACATAGATAGGTAATCTTTTCCAGATTATGGGAAGTCTCTGCGACAGGAATCTATCCCTCCAGCATGTTCTGTTTATTGTGGTGACAAGGTTTAGGTCCCTAGAGCATGTAGCTCAGACAATTTGGTATTTCTTTAAGTGGAGCATGTCCAACAGCTCTGGGTTTGACATAGCTTTGTATGTTAGGCAGAGATCGCCTCTGAGTAGGCGATATGCATCGGAATAAAGCTGGCATTTTTTGAGGCGGACTACGCAGGGCATCTGTTTGAGGCCAGTAATCCTCTTTGTGAGGTATTTCTGTGGCCTTTACAGTTGATGTAGATGTCTTGTGAGGTACATACCAAAAGGGGCATTGTACTCTATAATGGGTTTAATAATGAGTGATGAGTAAAGGGGAATAATGACCTCTTTTTTCTGGACGAGAAACCTTTTGTGATGAAATCAGCCACGTAGAAGGATTTTCTGACCACTGTGGCAATGTGATTATCAAAGGAGAGATTACTGTCCACCTGTGTCCCAAGGTCTCTTTTCACACTTTCAGTGTTAAGTAGACTACCGCCTATGTGGTAGCTCATGGGTACAGATTTTTTACAAAAGGGGATGACAATGCACTATTTGGCATTAAGCTTGAGGCCATGGCTTTGAGACCAGGCATATGTCTCAGTGAGGCCCTTCTGTAGGATGTCCGCAGCATTAGTTTCGATTGTGAACTTCATTAGCCAAAGACCTGTGTTAGCCTGTACTTCATAGAAGAAGATACCAAACAGGAGAGGTCCCAGGACTGAACCCTGTGGTACTCCACTTGTCACTGGTCTGAAGTTGGATTTGCAGTCTGGTACTTTCACAGTGTGGGTTCTGTCAATGAGCCAGTTGCCAACCCATCTTGTGATATAGGAATTTATACCTAATTTAGTGAGCTTATCTATAATTCCAGAGTGGGGGGATGGTATTGAAAGCCTTGGCGAGATCTAGACAGGCTGTGTGAACCACCTTACCTTTGTTTACAGCTTTGGTGACTGCTTCAGAGAAGTCTATCAGGTTTAGGAGACATGATCTGTCTTTTACAAACCTGAACTGGGTGGGGTCCAGAGTTTGACGATTATCAATGTCTTTCTTTATAAGTTCCAATTTTTCCCTTAGAACTGTTCTAACTCTCAAGGTAAGCACTCTATTTTAATTCTAAATCCCTGCACTTGCTCTTATAAGTAATCTTATAAATAAACACTAACAAACTAAAGCACTACACCCTCTCATACTCTTTATAAGTACTAGGCTCCCTATTGGTCTGTTCTGATCAGTCAAAAATCAGTTCCTTATATTTCTCTGGCATGTCCAAAGGTCACTTTCAGGTTTACTCTCCAGTCCAGCTAGTGAATCTGGGAATCTTGAGGCAATGTTACAATTGCCTTATGTACACAGACCACCCTTTCCTCCTCCCAACAAGCTCAAATATATGTGAGAGGTGCAACTATACAGCTAAACTGGAAGCTGAGCTCTCTCAACCCAGGACTGGCACAGTCAGTCAGGAGGAGAATGAAATCACACACACCACAAATCCAGTCTCACATAGATCTATTGTATCAGCAAACCAAACACATAAACACACAAAAACATACTTGGAGGCTCTAAATAAAACTCTGCCAATGCAGCAGAGACCTCTAAAGCAGACATGCAAGCAAGTGTGCCACACAGTCACAGCCCTTAAGGCTAAACAACACACCTAATACACTTGTAATAGGTGACTCTATTGTCAGACACACTGACGTCCCACTCACCAGACTGGATAAGGAGAAGGTCACTGCAAACTGCCTGTCCGGTGCCAGGATCTGCCACATAACACAAGCACTCAGGTCACTCCAAAGCAAGTACAAATATGACTCCGTCATTGTCCATGCTGGTGTGAATGACCTGAGACGTACCTCCCTGGACTAAATGAAAAGAGACATAGAGGAGCTCTCTGATCATGTTGCCCAGGCTGGTATGACCCTGACCTTGAGTAGCATCTTGCCCTCACCAAGAATGATGCCACAGTATAAAGACAAAATGATCAATTTTAACAATTGGCTAAAGTATTGGTGTCATTCAAAGGGGATTCAGTGTCTGTTAGCCTGGGACGACATGCTCGACAAGCCATGTTGCTTTGCTAGGGATGGCATGCACCTGTCACCTCTGGGCTTTTGAATACTGGCTAAGGCTCTTGCCTCCCCCATAGTGCCTTTTTTAGGCAAGGCTCAAAAGACAAACCCACCTCCATAGATAACACAAGGGAAAAAAAATAAGGGTAATACTGCTCAACGCCAGAAGTCTAAACCTCAAGATGCATGCACTCGAGAGTCTCCTCACTATGGAGAATATTGATATCTGTGCAGTAACAGAAACCTGGTTCAATGCTCCCGAGAGCACCACAGCACTACCAGGTTATACCTCATACCATGCTTTTTGGCCCCAAAACTCGGACAGAATCACAAAAGGAGGGGGTGTATCCATATTAATCAAAGATACCCACACCTCCAGGTTAGTGGCACTGCACGAAGCATCGGAGACCATCCATGTGCAACTAACAGTGGGCAAAACTGCCTTTCAGTTTGTAGCCTGCTACAGACCACCCTCCCAAACTCAGGAACCCCACTCAGCATTCCTGAGAACACTGGAGAATATGAAGGTCTCTCCAAACACCATAATATTGGGTGACTTCAACTACCCAAACATTGACTGGGAAAACTACTCAAACCCCAACTCCTAGCCCAATGGTTCCTAGAATTTATAAACTCAAATGCTATGGAACAACTGGTCACAACTCCCACAAGAGGGGACAACATATTGGACCTGTTCATCACCAACATGGGGACTCTATGTTCCACCCCAGAGGTAAACCCCTCATTGGTAAGATCAGACCATAAATTAATCTCACTGGACATCCATATCCCGTGCCCACCCCCAGCCAAGGATACCACAGTGAAAAATTTCTCAAAAGCAAACTTCACACTTCTCAAAACCAAGGTGGAATCCTTTAAAGTCCCCGGGCCAGTTGAAAATACTGCCCAAACCGCAGAATCCTTTACAAACGCATTCTATGGACTCCTACAGGAATGCATGGATTGTGCTATCCCAAATAAAACCAAGACTCTCTCCTCCAAAGGCAGGAGACCTGTCTGGTGCACCCCGGCCATAAATAAGGTATACGACAGAAGGAGCAAGCTACTACATGATAGAGCAAAATCCCAAAAAGGGAAGGCATCTCTGATCAGTACTAGCAAGCAGCTACGATTCCTCATAAAACCATCCAAGGCCAACTTCGAAAGAAAAATTGCACAAGACACTAAAGATAATCACAAGGCTTTCTTTAGTTATGTCAGGAATCTGGGTGGCAACTCCCAGATATGCTCTGAGTTAGTGCAAAATGACAAAAAATACACTGAACCTACAGACATTGCCAACATCCTGGCACACAGGTTCAGTGCAAACTCCCCCCCCCCCTTCTCCCACAAAAGAGCAAATGTCCATCCCAACAGAATGTAGCCTCCCTGACATCACAGATACACAGGTGAAAGCTGCCCTCTCAAAAGCAAAAAACACAGCATCAATGGGACCAGACGGTGTCCTGACCGGCATCTTACGCGAGCTCCAAGAAGAACTGAACCCTCACATAAAGTCACTGTTCAATCTCAGCCTTACTACAGGATATGTACCCAAAGAATGGCGTACAGCAACAGTGGTCCCACTCCACAAAGGTGGTGCCACAACGGACCCCAGTAACTATCGCCCCATAAGCCTGACTAGTCTGGTCTGCAAAGCTATGGAGTGTATCATCATGGAACTCATAAACAAAGACATTGAGAACATCCAGACACTGGATCCTACCCAATTCGGCTTTGTTAAGGGCAGATCTTGCCTCTTAAACCTAGTTGACTTCTTTGAAATAGTTACTAAGGCCATAAATGAAGGGAAGGTAGTCCACACAGCCTACCTGGACCTTGCAAAAGCCTTTGACACAATACCACACTCGGGCATCATAAATAAGCTCACCAGCTTAAATATCAACCCCCTATGTCACAAGATGGGTTGCAAACTGGCTCAGGGATAGAACCCACATGGACAGAATTGCAGGTGCCATGTCAGACTAAAAAACAGTTACAAGTGGTGTCCCACAAGGCTCAGTCCTGGGACCTCTCTTGTTCGGTATATACTTCTCTGAGGTACAGGCTAACACGGGAGGACTATGGCTGACCATGTTCGTAGATGACTGCAAACTAGGAGCCATAATCAACTCTCCGGCTGACACAAGCATCTGCCAAAAAGGTCTCACAGTGACGGATACCTGGTGCCAAAGCCATGGCCTCAAACTAAGTGCCAAAAAGTGCACAGTCATCCCCTTTGGAAAAAACAAAGTGCCCACAAATTACCACATAGGTGGTAATCCATTAAGTACAGAAGAAGTAATTAGGGATTTGGGGACCCAAGTAGATAGTAAACGCTCCTTTGACAATCAGGTTGCCAAAGTGGTTAGAAAGACCTTCTGTATAACCCACCTTATCACGAAAGGGTTCACATCCAGATCAAGAGATGTCATTGTGCCCCTCTACTCATCACTCATCAGGCCAATAATTGAATACAATGCCCCCTTTGGGATGTACCTTACCCAACACCTGCAGCAACTGGAGATACCCCAAAAGTACCTCACCAAGAGGATCAAGGGCCTCAAACAGATGCCCTATGCAGTTCAGCTAAAGAAACTCCAGCTCTACTCAGTTGCTTACCGCCTACTCAGAGGCGACCTATGCCTGACGTATAAAGCCACGTCCAACCCAGAATTAATGGACATGCTCCACCTTAGGAAATCCAAATCCCTTAGAGCTACACGCTCCAGGGACTTAAACCTCAGCACAGCAATAAAGAGGACATGCTGGAGGGACAGAGTCATATCCCAAAAGCTCCCCTCACTCTGGAACAGGATCCCAATCCATGTTAAGCAGAGCCCCTCACTGACCCTTTTCAAGAGAAATCTTGATGGGTGGATGGGGGATCGTAAGTTTACCCCTGGGATCTCTTCTGTGTCCTTGCTAGACAGAGGCACAGTAAACTAACTTTAAAAGGGCTATCTTCTGTGACCTTAACTAATCTAAAAGGGAGGTGAAAGCCAAACACACTCTGGCTAGGCTTATAAATGCCCTAGGGCAGATAGCCTAGTATCAACCTATGAACCTATGAAACATTCCATGGCTTTACAGAGTGGGCTCATCAGGCTAATGTGGTGGTAGGTCCTGGCATCCATGGTGGCTCCTTCGTTGTGGAGTGGGATAACCATCGCTGTGCACCATTCAGTGGGCACAAAGCCTGAGGCGAGGCTATGATTGAGCATGGTACTTAAGTGGAGTGCCAGTTTGTTCTGTAGTTCATGTAGAATGCAGCCTGGGATGTTGTCAGGTCCCATGGATGCTGTATTCTTGGTTTTGGAGAGTGTGGTTTTTACCTGTGCAGCAATGATTACAGGAACTTTGCATTCTTCTGGTGTAGAGATGGGCCCTTTAGGGGTGAGAGGGGAGTAAAGTTAGCACTGAAACTATCTTCCAGGATGTTGGCAATATCAGTTGGTTCTGTATATTTAATGCCATTGTGCTATATCTCAGAGCAGATCTGAGTGTTGCCTTTGAGATTCTTGACATAGCTATAGACTGCTTTGTGGTTGTCTTTAGAATCAGTGGCGATTTTGTTTTTGTAACTAGATTTGGAGAATTTTATGAGGGATCTCAGCTTCTTACTGAGGCTAACCAGGAAGTTCCTCCAATCATGGGGTTTTACTCTTTTTTGCAACAGTTTCTTTCTTCTCTTGTAGAGTTTGTTTATGGCAGGGGCCACCAGATTTACATCCTTTTTTTGGAGGATAGCATCTTGGTTCTGTTAAGGATAGCATGATCCATGCAGTCGTGTAAGTGCTTATATAGTGCATTTGTGTAGGAGTCAGCAGTCGTACCTCTATTGTCCATCTGCATGGGTGTTGTGAAGTTTGCCACTTCTGTCTTAAGAAGCATGAAGTTGGCTTTGGAGAAATCTTTTAACATGGTTTCCCTAATGGGGGGTGGGGGCAGGATGTGGATGTCTAGAGTGATTAGCTTGTGGTCGGATCTGACCAATGAGGAATTGACCTCTGGTGTGGAACACCGGTCACTCATGTTGGAAATGACCAGGTCTAGGATATTGCTACCCCTGGTGGGTTGAGGATAAGTTGATCCAAGGCATCAGAATTTATGAATTCCAGAAAACGTTGAACAAAAGAGTTGGTACATGCGTAGTTTTCCCAGTTAATGGTGGGGTAGTTGAAGTTACCCATTATTAGGGTGTTGGGTTGTACCCTAATATTTTCCAGTGTATCAAGAATTGAGGAGTAGGAATCCTGGGGCATGGTGGGGGATCTGTAGCAAGCTACAATTTGGATTGCGGTCTTGCCCAGAGTTAGTTGCACTTGGATAATCTCGGCTGCATTATGCTGAGCAACTAGCTTGGAGGTGTGGATATCCTTAATGAATATGGACACACCTCCACCTTTAGTGTTTTGGTCCAGGGTAGGTGGCCAAAAGGTGTGGAATGAATTATAGCCTGGTAATGCAGGGGTGCTCTCTGGAGCCTTGAACCAGGTCTCTATCACTGCACAGATGTTGATGTTCTCCATTTTAAGGAGTGCCTCGAGTGAGTGCATTTTGAGGTTTTGACTTCTAGAATTGAGTAGCATTATCCTCAGATTTTGCTTGCTTGTACCTGTTACGGTGGTGAATTTCAGTTTCAGACTTCTTACCCTTCAGAACTAACATACAACTGCCTGACCTGTTGTAGTCTGTCTCTGTAGGTCTGGAGGGGGGCTGTTCTCTATTGCCTTCAATTAGAGGCCTTAGCACAACCTTTATTTGTGGTCATCTACACCTCTTCTGCTGGCTGTGGTCGTTGTTGGGTAAGTGAGCCTCACTGACTTGCATGTGTGTGTTCTATGGATGCACATTTGGGCCACCACATGTACTGCAGTGGGATTTGTCACCTTGTCTAGTACTGCCTGCTTTGTTGACACCAGTATTTGTTATGGATTTCATGCTGGTCATATAGGTTTCTACTATCTGCTGCCATCCCATTCAGCCACCCGATTCCCTTGCAAGCTCACATCCATACCATAGATACAACTAGCAGAGCATACTACTCCATTCAGCAATTGATAGGAAGAGTGACTTACCTTGTGGCTGTGCCAGTATTGAGGATGGTGCTGGAGGGATGACTATGTTGGATGCACATAGTACACTCCCTACACATGGTAAAGCACAGGTAGTATCATTGAAAAAAATGAAAAAAGGTACCAACTGCAGACCAATGGAGAGTTGTATCATGTTTGGCATCCCTTTTACTGTATGTACGACTCAGAATGAGGTGTTACTCCCTGGGTTCCTACCATGTCAGTGTATGTGCTATGCGTTGCCTCTTTGCCAAAGCCTGGGCATACTGGGCACACCTACTTCTGCCTACATGGGTAGGCTCAGGTTGTTCCTCCTCCAAGTCACTCTGTGCCTGTTCTGGCCTTGGCAATGGTGGGGGGCTGTGTGGCCCTGCCCCATGCTGTTCCTGCCGCAGCTGTTTCCACAGGATCATATTGTGTAGCATGGCATATACAATGAAAATTTGTGTACATGTAGCTGGAGAGTACTGCAAACCTCCACTGGATATGTCTAGACATCAGAACCATGACTTCAGCTTCCCAAACACATACACTATTATGATTCTAGTTTGTGCATGTGCCTCATTAGGGAGTTCTTGTTCGGGTGTGTGTGCATTTTTGATGGGTGTCATCAGCCATGGCTCCAGTGAGTAAACAGCATCCCCCACTAGGTGGCCATATGGGATGTCCCGACTGGCAAATCTCTGGCACTGCTGTGTCATATGCCAGATGTGGGAGTCATGATAGCTTCCAGGGCTGCCAGCACACACTTTCATGATAATACCCTGGGCATTGCACATGACCTGGCAGTTGTTGGAAGGGTAGCCCTTGCAGTTTATGTAGCCCCTACCCCGCTCATCAGGTGGTGCTTTGATGTGTATGTGCGTGCAGTCTATAGCACCCACTACATCAGGGTATTCTGCTATTTGGTGGAAGAGATGCTTATTGCTGGTCAACACTTCATGGGTTTTGAGGAAATAAATGTGCTCACCGGCATGTGTTGACATGGCATCCAGGAAATGGTGGAGTACCCTGGATGCTGATGCCTGTGAGATCCCCATGATATCCCCAGTTAGCCTTTGAAAGGTACCGGTGGCTAGTATTCTTAAGCCTACACATATCTTGGTATCCACTGGCATGGGTTCCCCTCTGTTGGTTCTGTGTGTGAGGCGTGGCTGGCACAGCTCAACAATTTGCTATAGGATGTCCCTGTCCACCCTATAGTACTCCTCTATCTTCTGCTCATGTAGCCCCTGGTAGGTTACCCTAGGTCTGTACACTCTTCTCCTTCTCCTCACTGTGGGTTGGTCATCAGCATTCTCATCCTCACCACCCTCAGCCTCTTCCACATATTGATGTATGAGAGTGAAAGCAGCCCCTATCATTTTGTTAGTTTTGTCAGATAAAATTTCCCCGTCTGTGTACACTGGTGTGCAGAATTTGTGGGAAAAAAATAGAGTGAAAGGTGTTTGCATAGTTTATAGTAGTGTGCTGGGCTGGACTGGACTGCTGCCTGAGTTATTGGCTGATTCTGATACATTTTACCTGCTAGCTATGCTAGTTCCTACTGCTGTTTTCCCTTCCCATTGCCTTCTTGTTTAAGTCCTGAGGTGCACCGCGCATACCCAGTGCTCAGTTGTGAATAGAGCTGGCGATGTGCACACCCATTTAGGCAATGTAAACACTGCTAGGCAGCCTCAGACACACACACACCCTTCCTTAGCTGTGCTTAGCTAAGGGCAAGCATGGGCCACAGAGCTCCAATAAGCTTACAGCATGCATGACACTCCCCCTTATGAGGTCATCTACCTCTTAGGCTTATACCATGGTGTTGCTGCATCTACATGGTTGGGTGCAAGCTAACAGTGAGGGGAAATCTGTGATTCAGTATCAATTCCCTCATTTGCATAAAACTGAGTGCTAATGCATGGTTACAAAACTGACACAGCCTTCCCCCTTAGCAACCACTATTCCATGGTATTGTTGTGTTATGCATGCCATTGATTATTATGGCAGAATGTTTATTTTGGTTTAAAAGCTTATTTCCAACTTTTTTTTTTTATTTTCAGGCCGATACCATTTGCGCATCACTGCCCTACGCTTAAGTGTCTGATGTCGACCAAATAAAAATAAAAGTTATTTTTTATAATTTTGCAACTATTTCTCATGCCAATGGCCATTGGCATGCCTACTACATTGAATACATGCTTTTTTTGGAGCTGTCATGCCTCCGTTTTGTAATTTGCAGAAATGTATTCGGTTAGTAGCCAAATACATTTCTGCAGGTTACACTATTCCTGCACAGATGCCTGCCTGCTTCCCAGATCACTAATTCACCTCATTTGCATGGTTTTCACCTGCAAATGGGGTAATTAGCATACAGGAGCTGTGTCCATGCAGGAATAGTGTAGGAGTGCTCATGCACATCTCGGGAACTCATTCCTGGATCGCTTGTCAGCCATATTGCATGCAGCAGCTCTTGCACTATTCCTGTATGCTGTGCAGAGGTTGCTGACTCCCAGGGAAAGTGTCTGACGAGGAAAGGATGCCAGAATTCTGGCTAGACAGAAGGGTTTTCAGTTGATTTATACTGTTGGCAATTTTGCTAGGAATCAGATGTGAAATGCTGGGTCCTAAAAGGTTAGTGAGGAAAAGGGAAAAAATAGCCTAATGAAAGCTTTTGTGCTTCTGTGTGTTATTAGTCTTCACAGAGGGAAGACGAGTAATGTTCTGGGGGCTGGATTCTTTTTAGTGTCAGCTGCAAGCCGGAGTTGTCTGCTACCAAGTAATGAATATCGGATAATTCAGAAATGCTTCTTTTTGTAAAAGACTAAAGATCAGAGTTTCAGAGCAGGATATTTTTTGAAGTTGGCAGTAGAGAACAATCACTACCACTGTAAAGAAGAGATGCAAGAATTAACTGTGTTTGAAGGAGTAGCATGCCAATAACATGTCACCTAAGGTTAATGCTTAAACTGCAGGAAGAATTAGTACTGCATAAAGGAAGAAATGAGAACCCAGATAGAATGCATTGCTGGAAAAAAGGTAAAAAAAGAACCATGAAACTGTCAGAAAGTTAACTAGCATGACTGATAAAAGGTTCAGAGACTGATTTACCATTGAATGAATTTTATCTCCTGTGGTACATTTTCCTTGATCCAACATCCAGAGTTAAGCATTCTCCAGTTATTTTTGCATATTACCTATAGGGTAGACATTTGTTTTCACCTTTTATTTCATCTGAGACATTGCGATGTTGGTATAGGGGCCACCATGTGGGGATTAAAGGAAGGCTTTTCCCTTGCAAAAATGTATCTTTTTATGGTGTTACCCATTTGTATGATTAGTTTGTTGTATGAAAATGTGTCTAGTCTGTTATTGGTGAGTTATCTACTGACTTCTCACAGTGGAATTATTTAAGAGACTGGAAAATAGTATAAACTGAAATGAGTATGAAGTGACATGGAGGCAATGAAGAGACTATCCTAGGAGAAAATACACAAGAGTGCTGAGCAAAGAAATGGGAAATGGTAAAGATACGGAAAAAGATGATGTAGGGAAAGTAATGCCAGGAAAGATTTAGAATAAGTCTAATATACCTCTCAACTTCTTTGCTCTATGATTCTGGACAAAATGAATGATGGGAGGACAAAGGCCCAAAATGAGGGACATTTATTAAATATTTGTTATTATAATTCAATTAAAAAGTTAATAGGAAAACAAGTTTGCACCAACATGCATTTTCATAACAATAAGAAGCATGAGACTCTAATGTCTGGCATTATTGCAAGGCTGTGATGTTCAGTGCGTAACCAGAAAATGTAAAATTGTATGGGGACAGGACAAAAATATGAGGCAAGATAAGCAACAGTTAAGTACTATGATCTATGGTACATGAAGCTGTACATGTAAGTAGACATGAGGGTCATTCTCTTCCGATATCCATTACTGGATAAAAGTACAGATGAGGCACTGTTGGGTTGTGTAGAAGTACAGAACCCAATCAAACTTACTTCTGGAACAATCAGTAAAACACAGGGAGCAAGAAATATCACACCAGAGCAAGAATCTTCAGCATACAAGAACACTTTGATTTAGCTTACAGACATCTGCTTCAGGACAGCAGTAAGAAAATAAACTTAAGCTTGGAAATGTATGTCACGATTGTAAAGAGGAGGATGGACATCCTCTGTATTGGGGTGCATTGGAATCCACAGTCTATTACTCAAGGGAAGGATAAACTAGAAATGGTATTGGAAATGTGGAGAGGGGGGCTTCAGAAGGCAGTGAGTGATGTCTTCAGGAACAGTGACAAACTCATGGATGACATCAGAATTAATTACAGACTCATGGTAATCAGACTACAGTGTAAGGATAGGGCACTGTCCATAATCTCAGCCTGTACCCAACCACAGGGTTGGGATAGTGAGGAAAGACGGTACTCAGGCAGCAGTTGCAGGACCTAATAGATAATGCAGGACAACATGAATTGGTGTTGATAATGGGTGAACTGAATACACATATTGGGACAGACAGAATAGGATATGAGGACTGTCTGGGTCCACATAGGTGGAGCAACAGGAATAAAAATGGAGAAGCCATTCTAGACTTCTTTCTGGTAAATGGGATAGTGGCTACCACAGGGTTCAGCAAGAGAGGCAGTCACAAGATCACATACAAAAGTGCCCAAAATGCAACTCAGGCAGACCTCCTTCTAGTAAAGAAAGGAGCACTGAGGTAGAATCATTGATTGCAATGAGCAGTCAGTCCACAACTACAGCTTGCCACAATCAGATGCAAGCAGTGGTCAAAGAAGTTTCTAAGGTCAACAGAGAATAGGCGGAAGACACGGAAGCTGACTAGAGAGAAAGCATGAGAGTTCAAGGAATTGCACAGGGTTCTATCACCTCAGGGAAGAGGAAATAGGTGGAGTTGAAGAAGAATTGCAACACCTGAAAACAGCATGTGTGACGACTATAACACAGATATGCATCTGAGCCAGGTGTGGGAATAAGGCACATGGAGAAAGCTGGTGGTGATATACAGAAGTGCAGGAAGTCATGAAAAGGAATTAGGAGTGCAGGAAAAGTGGAAGACAGAAAAGACAGACTAGGCTAAGAAGGGGTATTGGTTGGGTAACAAAAAGAATAAGGGGGCAGTTTCAGTAGTAAAGAACAAGGTTTCAGAGGCACTCTGCCATTCCCTGGAGACGGACTTAGTGGATGTCACAAAGAAACTCTTTCAGGTTGCCAGGCAAAGACTGAAAGACAAAGGGATGCCAGCAACAAGCTGCCTACCAGTCCACAGGACATCAAAAGCAGATGGAAGGAATACATCCGGTAGCTTGTGATTTAAGAAAAGCCCACAGAAGCTGTACTACTCCAGATACAGCCTATAATGAAAGAAGAGAAACTCACCCTAGAAGAAGAAAGAACAGAGCAACACAAAGGAAAATGAAGTCACGGAATACTTCAGGCTTAAATGAGGTTATGGCAGATATGATCAAGATGTTGAGAGAGGCAAGGGAAAGATATCTCTGGAAGGTACTCATAGCAGTATGGAGAGAAAGGTATATTACTGATAACTTGAGAATAAACGTTCTAGTGTTAGTATACAAGAACAAACTGGAAATTCAACAATGTGGGCAATACAGAGGTATTAAACCTAAGGCAATGCACATCCACTCCAAATATCCTAGTCATAGGAGACTGTCTAATGAGACACACGGATGTCCCCCTCACCAGGCTGAACAAGGAGATAGTCATGATCAGCTTTTTTTCTGGTGCCAGGATTCATCAGATCATGCAGGCACTCGGGTCTCTGAACAACAAGCACCATTATGATTTGGTCATAAAACATGTTGGTGTGAATGACTGGAGATGTACATCCCTGGACTAAATGAAGAGAGACATGATTAAGCTCTCTGATTATGTGTCGCAGGCAGGTATGTTCCTAGCCTTGTGAAGCATATTATCCTTGCCTAGGATGATACCACAGTATAAAAAGAAAATCATTTACTTCAATAATTGGCTTAGTTTCTGGTGTTATTCTCAGGGGATCCAGTTTCTGTCAAACTGGGATGACATGATTGGTAGAACCCGATGCTTTGCCAGAGATGGTCTTCATCTGTTACCCCTGGAATTTTGGCTACTGGCAAATGCTCTTGCCACCTCCATTGTGCTTTTTTTAGGCACTATCACAAGGATCAAATTCCCAATGTAAAAATTTCATAAAAAAACAACCCCAAGGTTATGCTGCTAAATGCTAGGAGTCTTAGCATGAAACTGCACTCACTGGAAGCAGTCATCACCTTGGAAGACGCTGACATTTGTGCAGTCACATAGACCTGGTTCAAGGCAGTCGAGACCACCCCAGTCATACTGGGTTACACTTCTTACCACAGGTTCAGACCACAAATGGAAGGCGTGAAAACTAAAGGAGGTGGTATAGCAATATTCATTAAAGATAAACACACCTCTAAATTGGTTTCATAGTTTCATAGTTTCATAGTAGTGTACTAGGCTATCTGCCCGGGGGCATTTATAAGCCTAGCCAACAGTGATGTGGCTTTACGCCACCCCATACTATATAGTTGTGCCTCTCTAGTAGTGACACATGTGGGACCCCATTATTTAGTAAACTATACCTCTGTCTAGTAGTGACACTGAGGTCACTCCCGGGGTAAACTTGCGATCTCCCATCCATGCATCGAGATTTTTCTTGAACAGTGCCAATGAAGGGCTCTGTCTCACATGAACTGGGATTTTGTTCCAGAGTATGGGTAACCTCTGTGTTATGAATCTATCCCTCCAGCATGTCCTATTCATATTTGTGCAGAGGTTGAAATCTTTAGCTCGTGTGGTTCTGGTGGATTTGGATTTTTGAGATGGAGCATGTCCATCAATTCCTGGTTGGACATGGCCCTGTATGTTAGGCACAAATCACCTCTGAGCAGGCGGTATGCTACTGAATAGAGCTGGAGTTTCTTTAATCTAGCTGGATAAGGCACATGTTTGAGACCTATGATCCTCTTGGTGAGGTACTTCTGGGGTCTTTCCAGTTGTTGCATGTGCCGGGTGAGATACATCCCAAATGGAGCATTATATTCAATCATGGGCCTGACAAGGGAGGAATATAGAGGTACAATGACCTCCTTTGATCTGGATGAGAATCCCTTCATGATGAGATGGGCAAGGTAGAATGTCTTTCTGACCACTTTGGCAACATGGTTGTCAAAGGAGAGGTCACTATCGACTTGAGTCCCCAGGTCTCTGATTACTTCTTCCGTATTCAGTGGGTTATTGTCTACGTGATAATTTGTGGGTACTTTGTTTTTCCCAAAGGGATGACTATACATTTTTGGCGTTAAGTTTGAGGCCATGATTCCGGCACCAGTTGTCCGTTTCAGTGAGACCTTTCTGTAGGATGTGTGTCGGCAGGTGAATCAACTATGGCACCCAGTTTGCAGTCATCTGCAAACTTTGTCAGCCATAATCCTTCCATATTTGCTTTCACATCTGAGAAGTAAATGCCGAATAGGAGTGGACCCAAGACTGAGCCCTGTGGGACACCACTTGTGACTGGTTTTGAGTCTGACATGGCTCCAGCAATTTTAACCTTATGGGTTCTGTTTTTAGCCAGTTTGCTACCCATCTTGTGACATATGGATTTACATTTAGGCTGCTGAGCTTGTCAATGATGCCAGAGTGTGGTATCGTGTCAAAGGCCTTAGCCAAGTCCAAATAGGCAGTGTGGACAGCCTTGCCCTCATCGATGGCACTAGTGACTGTCTCAAAGAAGTCAACCAGGTTTAAGAGGCAGGATCTGCCTTTTACAAAACCGAACTGTGTGGGATCAAGGGTCTGCAGATCCCCAATGTCACCATTTATGAGTTCCATGATGATTCTTTCCATAGCCTTACAGACCAGGCTGGTCAAACTTATGGGGCGGTAGTTACCTGGGTCAGTAGAATTTCCCCCTTTGTGGAGTGGGACCACTGTTGCTGTGTGCCAGTGTTCAGGTACATATCCTGTAGTGAGGCTAAGATTGAATAGAGTTCTTAGGGGTGGGTTTAGTTCATCTTGGAGTTCACGTAACACGCAACCGGGGATACCATCGGGTCCCATAGATGCTGTGTTTTTTGCCTTGTTGAGTGCTGATTTCACCTGTGTGTCTGTGATGACAGGTAGGTTACATTCAGCAGGGATAATTACTTCATCTTTAGGGGGTGAGGGAGAGGAGAAATTTGCACTGAACCTATCTGCCAGAATGTTGGCAATGTCAGTAGGGTCAGTGAATTTTTTGTCATTGTGTACTAGCTCAGAGCATATCTGAGAATTTTCTCCCAAGGTTCTGACATAATTGAAGAAGGCTTTGTGATTGTCTTTGGTATCCTTGGCAATCTTTTTCTCAAAGTTTGCTTTAGATGTTTTTATGAGAGAACGTAGTTTTTTACTTGTGCTGATCAGGGAAGCCTTTCCCTTGTGGGATTTGGCTTTGTCCTGCAGTAGCTTCCTTCTTTTGTTGTACAGTTTGTTTATAGCTGGGGTCCACCAAACCGGGCGTTTTCCCTTGGTGGAGAGGGTCTTGGTTTTAGTTGGGATTGCTTGATCCATGCATTCTTGGAGATGTCCGTAGAAGGCTTTTGTGAAGGATTCAGCATTTTGGGATGTGATTTCCATTAACCCAGTAGGCTTAAAGGATATCATTTCTGACTTGAGGAGCACAAAGTCAGCTTTTGAAAAGTTTTTCACTGTAGTCTTTTGTTCTGGGGGTGGGGGTGGGATATGTACATCCAACGTGATCAGTTTATGGTCAGATCTTACCAGTGAGGAGTTTATATCCGGTGAGCATTTGGACCCCATGTTTGTGATAATCAGGTCAAGTATATTATCTCTCCTCGTAGGAGAAGTGACCAGTTGCTCCATAGCATTTGAGTTTATGAATTCCAGGAATCTTTGGGCTAGGGAGTTAGGGCTAGAATAGTGGGCCCAGTCTATGTTGGGGTAGTTGAAGTCACCCAATATGATGGTGTTTGGTGTGACATTCATATCCTCTAGTGTTTTCAGGAATGCTTGATGGGATTCCTGGGATTGGGAGGAGTTGTATAAGATGTGACCAGTTGTATGGCAGTTTTGCCTATGGTGAGTAAAACTTGTATGGTTTCTGATGCTTCATGGGTAGCCACCAACCGAGAGGTGTAGGTGTCCTTTATGAAAATGGACACCTTCCCTTTGTGGTTCGGCCTGGAATTTGAGGTCGAAACGCATGATATGAGGTATAGCCTGGTAGTGCTGGAGTGCTCTCAGGAGCCTTAAACCAGGTTTCGGTTACTGCACAGACATCGATGTTCTCCATACTGAGAAGTGCTTCGAGTGCCTGCATCTTGAGATTTAGACTTCTGGCGTTGAGCAGCATTACCCTTAATTTTTTTCCATTTTTGTTTTCTATGGAGGTTGATTTGTCCTTTGAGCATTACCTAAAAAAGGCACTATGGGGGTGGCAAGAGCCTTGGCCAGTATCCGGAAGCCCAGTGGTGACAGGTGCAAGCCATCCCTTGTGAAGCAACGTGGCTTGTCCAGCATATCATCCCAGGCTGACAGACATTGGATCCCCCTAGAATGACAACAGTGATTAAGCCAATTGTTAAAACTGATCATTTTGTCTTTGTACTGAGGCATCATTCTTGGTGAAGGCAGGATGCTGCTCAGGGTCAGGGTCATACCAGTCTGGGCTACATAATCGGAGAGCTCCTCAATGTCTCTTTTCATGTAGTCCAGGGAGGTACGTCTCAGGTCATTCACACCAGCATGGACAATGACTGAATCATACTTGTACTTGCTTTGGAGCGAACTGAGTGCGTGTGTAATGTGGCGGATCCTAGCCCCCAATAGGCAGCTCACCATTACCCTCTCCTTATTCAGCCTGGTAAGTGGAACATCGGTGTGTCTGACTATAGAGTCACCTATTACTAATGTCTCTGGCATAGTATTTTGCCTTAGGGGCTGTGATTGTGCGACACACCTGTTGCTTGAGGTATGTGTTGTAGGTGTTGCGTTTTGTGGGGGTGTATTTCTGGGTGTCTGCTTTGGAGGCCTCTGTTGTTTTGGTAAGTTTTTTACAAGAGCCCAGTATGTCTTTGTGTTTTTATGTGTTTGGTTTGCATTAGTGGTGGTTTTATGTGTGACTGGTTTTGCTTTGGGTGTGGGTACCATCTCCTCCTGACTGGTCTTGCCAGTCCTGAGTTGAGAGAGTTCAGCCTCCAGTCTGGCTATATAGTTGCATCTCTCACAAGTATATGTGTTAGTAGGAAGGAGGAGAGGGTTGTCTGTGTACATGAGACAATTGTAACATTGTCTTAAGATTCCCAGATTAACCAGCTGAAACAAAGAGGATGCTAGTGGTCTACCACTGACATACTAGAATATTATAAGGAGTGTTGTGCCTTTAAGGGAAGTGGGTATTCACAGGGGTAGTGGATGCCTGTGGTGCTTACTTTAGGGTAAGAGTGCTTGGTTTTATTATGAGTGCTTGCTAAGGATAGAAGTTCAAAACAAGTGCTAATATATACAGCTAAATAGACTGAGTAGAGCTTCTAAGGGAAAAATTGAAGAGCAGACTTGGCGGAGCCAGAAAAGTTAAAACCTGTATAAAATAGTTTACACCTGTATAACGGCTGTTGCATAAACCCGACCCAGCATAAAAGCATAAAAGGCCCCCCCCTCATTTTATTCAGGGAACTTGAAAAGAGCTAGAAATGGTCCAAGGCAACCAATGAATTACAGCTCAAGTGCTGAGATCACTTCCCCCAGGGACAGATAGGCTGCTCAAGGCTCCCCACTCCCACTGGTGAGCTCAGAAACTTCCTTCTATCCAAGTAAGGCAATGGCCAACACAGGAACTACACACAGCCCAGAATACAGCAAAGCCTGTATACTGGTCTTAACTAGTCGAGCAAAGGCGGGAAAACAAGGAGTATTTTTTTGTTTTTGTTTTTAGGAAAGAACACAGAAATGCAGTTAGGCAAACAGTAAAATCGATTTACACAGGCTAGCACACTTTAGTGAGCAGCCTCAGCAATTAAATTAGCAAAAAAACAGTATTATTCGACCAGAGTCGAACAAAATGCTACTTTTAAATAATTATGATTCCCTGGAGATGCTTCAGGTGCAACTAACTGTTGATAGGATATCTATACAAGTCATTGCCAGCTACATGACCCCTTCAATGAATCAAGATACCCAGTCTGCCTGCTTGAATCTACTGGAATCCATTAAGATACATCCGAATACCATGGATCTGGGTGATTTTAATTACTCATCCATTGACTGGGTAGATTACTCGTACTGAAACTCACTTGCCCAAAGATTCCTAGAGTTCATTAACTCCAGTGCCCTGAACCAGCTGGTGGACACACCAACTAGGGGTGACAACACCTTGGATATGATCTTACCAACATGGGGGACTGGTGTATCAACCCCACTGTGAGGTTTCCCTTGTCAGATCTGACCACAAATCAGTCTTATTCCAAGTAACTATCACACCAGAGCCCCCCCCCCCCCAGCAGCAACTAAACTTAAAAACTTCTCCAAAGCAGATCATATCCTTCTAAGGGATGGTATAAATAGCTTCACTGCACCTCCCCCCTCAGATGGAATTGGCAACTATGCCGAGTCCTCCACCAATGCTTTTTAGAAACACCTGCATAACTGCATTGATGCAGCCATACCTGATAGGACCAAAACAAGCTCTTCAAGGAAGAGTAAACCTGCCATTTGGACAACTACCATTACAAGGCTTTACAATAAAAGGGAGAAATCATTGTCCAAAAGTAAAAGGGAGTATGCTCTAAAGTGGAAACACTCCTTCCTTAGCTTAAACAAGCAAATAAGCCTTCTTGTGAAGTCCTCCAAAGCAAACTCTGAATCCAAATTAGTGTTGTTCAGATCAGGATGCAGCACAACTGACCTGATGTTTGTAGTGAGACAGATAATTGAGAAGAAGCTAGAGATGAGGAAAGAGTTCAGCTGGGCATTCCTAGACTTGATGAATGCATATGACAAAGTCCCAGGAAAGCTGATATAGGCAGTCCTATAATGGTCCCAAGTCCCAGAGAAATTGGTAAAATTAGTGCAAGCTTTGTAGATGGACCCAATGACACAATTATGAAACATGTTTGGACAAACAGAAAAGTTGCCAGTGGGAGTGAGTGTGTACCCGGTTCAGCTGTGAGCCCATTGCTGTTCATACTGGTGATAGACTAATTAGCCAACAGGTTGGAGGAGACAGATAATTAAGCTGCTGTATGCATTTGAACAAGATCTTTAGCAAATGAAAGGGGAATGGAATGCAAAGATGAAGGTACACAACTTCAAGTATCCAGGATGTGTGGTTGAGGAAAAGGTAAATCTGAATAAGGAGGTCAAAGCTAGAAGCAGAGGAGATGCATCCAACTAGCCCAGAATGTCAGGGGTAGTTTGTGACAGATGAATGCCAAAGAAGCTGAAAAGTAAGGTGTAGCTGGTACTACTGTATCATATATAAACCTGAACAGTGAAGGCAGAGCAACTGAGGAAGTGAGAGGTGATGGGGATGAGGTGCCTGAGATGGATGGTAGAATGCACACTGTGAGATAAAGAAAGAAATGAGGGCAACACAACAGAAGCCTAAGTAGCTCCAAATATAGAGAAGGTGAAAGAGAACAGATTACAGTGGTTTGGGCACATGTGTAGGAAAGCAGAAGAACATCTAGTGAAAAAGAGTTGGGTCAGACAGGAAGAAGGCAAAAGGAAATGAAGGCATGCAGCAAAGAGATGTATGGATTGTGTAAGAAATGTCCGGCTACAGTCAAGCATAGCTATTGAGGAAAGAATAAGAGTGGCTTTGAAATGAGAGAGAGAGATGGGGACAGTTGACAGGGCACCCTGCTCCATATATAAAATGGTAAAAAGGAAGCTGATGATATTGATAATAATAATAAGCAGAATTCACAATGAGAGGTTTTATATACATGCACGCACGCACACACACACACACACACACACACACACAAACACACAAACATATATATATATATATATATATATATATATATATATATATATATATATATATATAGATAGATAGATATAATATTAACACTGTCTGTGCCAATAAAAGCACCTTAGTTAATAGGCAAGGATATTTGACAACAAACATCTGATGACTGTTGCTTTAAATAGTGTCCCACAGTCAATACAGAAGAGAAAGTTCATTTGCATTCATGCTGCACTCATTCATTATATTTGATCACAACAGAAGCTCTACTTTGAGAGCTCACGGAAAAGTAGGCCCTTCCACACCCAATCAGAATTAGTCCAAATGTGCAACAAGCAACTCTCATTAATCTAGCAATCAGACAATTGTAAACAGAGCCTTTAGTTATTAACAACATGACCCCAGGCCTGATACTGTAAAAGAATCAAACAACATAACTGTAGAAGAATAGAAGCAAAATGAAAAGTGTAGTGCCTCACCCTTAGCAGGAGAAGTAGTAATAATTCATTCTTACTGCCATTGACACAGTGGTCAGAGAATAATTAGTAAAGCTTCATGAGATGGAAGAGATCTGTGCAAAAAAAAAAAAATATATATATACATATATATATATATATATATATATATATATATATATATATATATAAAAAATCAGGGAGGGAGGGGGCAGCAGTCAAGCAAACCACATTTCATGTTATTAGCTTTGTAACTCTGTGCAACACTGGTTCTTCTCTAGTAGTTATCCAAAGCCTTATCCCAGGGACGGATGAGGAAATGTGAGCTGCAGCTATCCCGTCTACATTGTTAAACTAGTCATTTACCTTCACATAGTTGTTGACCAAATTTAAGTAACTTCAACAGGCACTAGAATTGATGTAATGAATTCACACCTGACTTGTTCACTTCTGTAGAGTGTACTAACACTGCATCATTTGAAGAAATACAGAACTATACCATGGCCTCACAGTCAGCTATCAAAATTGAAAGAAATAGATTAGCAGTATTATATCCGGTGCTTTTAATACCCATAATCAATCTGCATTTCTGGATGTTTGGTTCAGTATTGGTAACTGACACAGTGGAAATAACACAGTAATGTATTTAATGGTTAAACTACATGCCATTGTCACACATACATGCACGTATACACGTGCTTGCACACATACACACACACACACATGCACACGCACACACACATGCATGCACACATGCACACACGCACACACACACACACACACACACACACACACACACACACACACACACACACACACACACACGTACATGCATATCATTGAAAACAATTGAAAAGTTTTCTGAACCCAAACACAAACAGCAAAACCTACCATGGGGTGGACAAATTGTACTTAGTAGACAACACCTCACCTTCTCCATAAATGGTTATACCACAAATTATTCTTATTCTCGTTCCAAGTGATTTTTTTTTTTTTTTTGTAAATGTATAGTAGTCAGTCCCCTCAAACTAAGTGTAGATGTATTTGATTGCCCTTTCTGCTACCACAGTCTACAAGGAAATAAAGGCCTTATTAACAATATAATTATTCACTAGATAAATAAAAATTAATTTGTTTTAGGGCATCTCAATTCACATTGGAATCTGTTATCATTGGGACCCATTACTGACCTTCTTTACAGGACTTTCCATTGCACTAATTGTGAAACAGCATACATTTAATCCTCCCAAAGGGAAGCATACCACACTTGAATGAGCTATTATCAGTTTCTAATAAATAAAAATGTTAGTTAGAAATATTATACAATGGATCTTTTTTCACTGAGCCTCCAGTGACGATGTGTTACACCCAGTCAGACTTTCAGTTTGACAGGGACATCAACTAAATAAATAAATAATAAGATTTTCCCAGCAAATAATTCAATTTCCTGTTTTCAGTAATCTTTACTCCTGAGCTGTGCTCATTCATTTTGCTCCATAAAGACAAAAACTCTAGGATATTCAGACCACTCAACCACTTAAACCTCCATTATGGGACTATAATACTTAATATGGTATTCAAAATCATTGTGCAAACACATAAGTGCAACTGACGCTGTTTGAGCATATGCACAGCAATGGCACTATTCATAGGGGCCATTTATGCATAACGGCTATGAATAAACTTAACCAAATGAAGCAATAATGAAATGCTAATTATACATGATGTAAAACAACTTACGCTAATAAGTCCTATTCCTGTTTGCAATTTGTGTCATAATCATAGTATGACACTTGTTGTTGTGCTGTCAATGGACATGTCATAAAAGGTAGAGTCACGCCTTTTCTATTTAATATGCAATCAGTGAAGATGGTTTCTATTGTTACTACTTTTGCTATTTCCTAGAGTGAGCTGCTTGTCTTGGCTGAGCCAAAATACTTTTCCTGAGGTGTTTGGTGTGATAGATTGCACTCATGTTGTAATTAGGACCCCTTCGGGTGTACAGAAGGGTGCATTATCAGAATAGGAAGAGTTACCATTCCATCAGTTCAAGTTAGTGGGTAATGCATGGTAGTGCATCGCCAACATCTCTGTCCAGCATCCTGGCAGTGTACATGAATCCCATATCTGGCACACTAGCTCACTCTACTGCCTCTGTCTGCATGGTAGGATGCCAATGGTCATCTTGTTGATAACTGGAAACATGATAATTTGTTATCATTTAAGAATTTAATCCTAGTAAAATTAATTGCTTAACACAAAATCACGTTTTCTTTGTTTGTCTTCCAAGTTTTCTCTTTTTGTTTCCTTTAATTTTTCAGGTGATGCAGAATATCCACTGGAGCCATGGCTCATGACAGCAGTGGGAAATCCAAGTGGAGTTATGGAAGATAAGTTTAATACAGCCTTATCACAGACTCAAATTATCATAAAGAGGGTATTCTGCATGCTGAAAAGCAAATTCAGATGTTTGGATGAATCTGAGGGTACTCCTCATTTGACCACGCTACTGCATGCAAGATGTCTACTGTGTGTTACATTCTGCACAACATGATCACAGTCTGGTGGTGAAGAGACCCATGCTGTCACTGCCCCTTCCAGTTTAAAGTCCTCCTATCACTAATGATAATCATCCAGTAGCAGTAATATGAGCCCCCATGCTGCAGGCTCATGCATAGCATACAGCTGTGCAGGTAAAGAGTTGGCTTCTAGTTTGCAACTATGGGCCATGACATTCAGATTAGTGTTTCCTTTTCTGGTAAAAAGCACATAGAGTATAACTGTGGCATGCAGTGAGATGTCTGGGCTATGCTGTGTTGTGCATGGTCTACTGCCATTATTCATCCAACAATGCCTCTTATTTTTAAATACTTTTTTATCAGAAGAGGTGCCATACTATTGTTTAAAAAAGTCACACCTGACTGCTCACTGGCAATTACATTTTTCACTCTTTTGCACAGGAAATTTTGCTTAGGAACAGTAATTTAATATGCTTACAGTACATCTTGTGAAATGGTAACTATAATAAAAAAGTTCTATGATAGTACTTGTCTGCTTTGAACTTGCTAAATGTCCACACTTAAATTTAATGTGACTTCATAACTTGCATTTGAAAGAACATTGTATTTCATGCTGTTTAATTATACCATGTTTCCTCTGTTTTAACAATTGCACATTAGAAATGATTTGCTGTTCTCTTGTAAGGTACTGCACATCAGATTATTTCATTTTGTCATCCACAACAACTTGTGTCCTCAAAAATAAATCCTCAGCTGCAGAGTGCTGAGCCTGAAGTGACATCATTGCTACAGCAGGGTGCAGGATTCTTAGGTAATTATTATTTCTTAACAAGGAGAACTTCTCTTAATACTATGTGATATTACGATCTGTAAGTGCAAGCTGTACTATTGCTGAACTGAAACTCTTGATAATGTGTGGAGGACTGATGGTGTAAATTAGTGCAATTTGAATATTATGTTTTACACCTTACTTTCCAGGTATCGCCATTAATTATATGCACTACCATTATTTAAATGAATTGCATGTATATGCAAAACATCTTAATAGTAGTATACATTGTGCACACAAGTAATCTGCAGCAATCTATCTATATCTGTATCTACCTAGCTATACATATAATATACATCTATCTATCTATCTATCTATCTATCTATCTATCTATCTATCTATCTGTCTATCTATTAACTAATTTTATTTCAAGTTACTTATTGACATCAGTGTTCAGAAGTCAAATGTTACATGATTTATATCATAAGTACTTGAAATGTCTAGCCTGAGTCATAGTAGATCAAGGTCAAATGTGTTGTACACGACATCTCCTAAAGACAGGGTAAGTGAAAGTGCATGTTGTCCTCAGTGGGGCTGTCATGTGAGCTGGATGGTGAGTTGTTGTGATAATATGATCTACTCAATACAGGTGATCCTACACACAGAGATCTCAGTGCTGCGGGACCCGGACCTTGAATGAGAGATTCTACTACATGGAGATAAGTGCTGACATGGCCTGTAAGATGTCTCCTGTGTTTGTCCACCCACACATTATTTCCATTACTTTCTTGAAAAGGACTTACAGTGCAATGTGATATTCCCTCGCATGTCCTGACAGTAGCTCCTCCACCTCCCTTTCCAACACTGGCTCTTATGTACACCTGGCAAATCCTAGCTAATGTATGAATGGAGGAAAATATGGATGCTTGGTGAGCCACCATACTATGGATCAGTGTGATCATAGCATTATCTTTACTCTCTATCATGTCAATGTAGTGCTGGAAATCCTCACATACACTCTGCAGTACTCTGACTAGACTGACTTTGTGCGGCAGTGCACTGAGCATTAATAATAATTTCTTTGCAAATGTTTCTGCTGAGCAGCCAATTCTTTGAGTGTTTACTGAGGTTACTCTGACATATGCCTTCACCTTTCACCCCTTTATAAAGGTAACACAGTGGACATTGTTACCTCTGAATTTCATCCAGACAGCATTTCTGTGGCTCTACAGACATTGGCTTTCTCTCTGTACAACCTATAGGGTAATATCACAATGTACTTTAGTTTGTGATCCAGTGTCATTTCTTGCAGAGTTATTAACATGTTGTGAGTTGTGAGATCCTGCCATTAAACTTGGTGACTATGTACCACTTTCCTCATGCTGTCACATAAATATTACTATGTAATCATCATCATCACTACTGGTCATTCTGCTACTGAGATCCTCTAACTTTACTGGTATAGTGGAACTGCTTGTTTTGGCTGCGGACCCACTAAAGGATTAATTGAATACATTACTAATCATATACCAGTGCACATTACTGTATGCGGTGTAAGGAAGTGTGCAGGACACTTACCATGCATATTTTCTCCAATGTCATTATGTGTTGAAGTAGGGGGTTCACCTGTTAACAATAATTGTCATGGGTTACATGCATGCTACAGATATTTGGTTATTCCAGTGCCAGCCTCATCTGTTTGATGGCCATCCCACCAAAAACAGAGGAGGTATTCTTCATCAGGTGTTAAAGGAATACGTGTTTGAGCACACCTCAATATTGCTATGTGTAATTGCATTCTACCTTGCCTTTGCTCCAGCACATCCTACCATATCATTGCCCTCTTCTTGTACTGTGTTGATATGTGGTTCTTTCCAAAATCAGCATTTATATCCATAACCACATGGTTCCAGGACTTTGTCCTCTCAGCTTGTTTGGATCCCCGTTTTCCAAAAAGGCATTTGCCGTATGTCTTAAAGGCAGCTATGAGGATGTGGTTCTCCTCATGGCTAAAATTATCCTTTCTCTGTCTGGATCCCTGCTGCTGCATCATTTATTTACTTTAACAACACGCAGAACTAATATACTAAAAGTTGATTCACTCATTAGCAAAAGAAGACAGTGATGAAGACATGCCTGTTTTCATCACTAATAAATGAAATAGTACAAAAGCATTTAATGTGACAAAGCACACATATTCATATCCACATACTACAAGTCCAACTTTCCCAGTTAAACTTGTGTTACATTTACTTGTACAGCATCATCAACAAATGTTTAATAGTATTACAAGTACATATCATTACACTGTAATCTTATGACATTGATAACAGGATGGTGTCCTTCCCTACCACTTTTCTGTCTTTATATTGCCAGTTTTCACTCATGAGAGGCCGTCACAAATCACACTGTGAAGCAGCATGTATCCTGTCAACATAACACATTGGTAAAACACAGAACATCACTAGTTTAATAACTTGCTCATGTTATGCAAATTGCAACATCAACAACTTCTATTGTACTGTATATCATTTTTGATTTCATATTATGAAAACATTTAATAAAAAAATATTTGAGAAAAAAATGCAAAACACCAGACTACACTCACTTCTAACTGGGTACTTATATTCTGTCTAGTATAATGCATAAATACAAAAAAAATATTTCAGACATATATTTCACATTACTTCTTATTCCATAAATTTCAAGTGTTGGTGTCATGATTTCACATTTGTTAATGACTCTCATGTTGTCAGTATTAATAAGAATCATCTGCAACTGCTCATCAGATCATGGAAAGATGCTCTTCTTCTACTAATCATTGCTTTGTATCATCAATATGAAACGCTTCCCAGTAATTTCAAATATTATTGATATTTTTGTCTTTTTGAAAAACTGCGCTTTCTTAAACCATATGCCATCTACTTAAAATGATTGCAACTTAATATGGCTATCTTAACTTATCCACATAAATGCAGGCTCACATGCATATTTTGTATAAAAATTTGGCTTATTTACACTTATCTCTATGAATAGCAGTGTATGTAAGTGCGTATGTCAACACATCTACTTATGTATGCCTCGGGTTCCTGTGGATGCACTGCTCTGAGCGGCCCTGAACTAAGCTGTTCTCAGGAATGTGCAAAGTAGCCTTCTTCTTCTTCTTCTTTCGGCTGCTCCCATTAGGGGTCGCCACAGCAGATCAACTGTTTCCATTTCTTCCTGTCCTCTGCATCTTTGTCTGTCACACCGACCACCTGCATGTCCTCTCTCACCACATCCATAAACCTTATTTTAGGCCTCCCTCTTTTCCTGTTACCTGGCAGCTTCATCCTTAGCATATTTTTCCCAATATACTCTGCATCCCTCCTCAGCACATGTCCAAACCAATGTAATCTTGCCTCTCTGGCTTTGTCTCCTAACCTTCCAACCTGGTCTGACCCTCTAATATATTTATTCCTAATCCTGTCCATCCTCATCACACCCAGTGCAAATCTTAACATCTTCAACTCTGCCACGTCAAGCTCTGACTCCTGCCTTTTTGTCAGTGCCACTGTTTCCAACCCATATAATATAGCTGGTCTCACTATCCTCTTGTAGACCTTCCCTTTCACTCTTACTGGTACTCGTCTGTCACAAATCACTCCTGACACTCTTCTCCACCCACTCCATCCTGCCTGTACTGTCTCCTCTCTTCTACATTCACCATTACTCTGAACTGTTGATCCCAAGTACTTAAACTCATCCACCTTTGCCACCTCTGAACCCAGAATCCTCACCATTCTTCTATCCTCCCTCTCATTCACACACATATATTCTGTCTTAGTCCTGCTGACCTTCATTCCACTTCTCTCTAGAGCATGTCTCCACCTCTCCAGGGTCTCTTCCACCTGTTCCCAACTCTCACTACAGATCACAATGTCATCTGCAAACATCATAGTCCACTGGGACTCCTGTCTGACCTCGTCTGTCAACCTGTCCATCACCATTGCAAATAAGAAAGGGCTCAGAGCTGATCCTTGATTTAATCCCACCTCCATCTTAAATGCATCCATCACTCCCACTGCAGACCTCACCAATGTCACACTACCCTCATACATATCCTGTACCACTCTTACATACTTCTCTGACACTCCCGACTTCCTCATACAATACCACAACTCCTCTCTAGGCACCCTGTCATATGCTTTCTCTAAATCCACAAAGACACAATGCAACTCCTTCTGACCTTCTCTGTACTTCTCCATCAACACTCTAAGAGCAAACATCGCATCTGTAGTGCTCTTTCCTGGCATGAAACCATACTGCTGATCACTAATCATTGCCTCCCTTCTTAACCTAGCTTCCACTACTCTTTCCCATACCTTCATGCTGTGACTTATCAGTTTAATCATTCTGTAGTTACTACAGCTCTGCACATCACCCTTATTCTTAAAAATCAGTACTAAAACACTTTTTTCTCCATTCCTCAGGCATCCTGTCACTTTCAAAGATTTCATTAAACAATCTAGTTAAAAGCTCCACTGCCATTTCACCTAAACACCTCCATACTTCCACAGGTATGTCATCTGGACCAACAGCCTTTCTGTTCTTCATCCATTTCATAGCTATCCTTACTTCATCCTTGCTAATCCACTGCACTTCATGATTCACTATCCACACATCATCCAACCTTCTCTCCCTCTCATTCTCTTCATTTATCAACCCCTCAAAGTACTCTTTCCATCTGCTCAACACACTCTCCTCACTTGTGAGTCCATTTCCCTCATTATCCTTTATCACCCTTACCTGCTACACATCTTTACTAGCTCAGTCCCTCTGTCTAGCCAATCGGTACAGGTCCTTTTCTCCCTCCTTAGTGTCCAACCTTTTATACAACTCTTCATACGCCTTATCCTTAGCCTTCACCACCTCTCCCTTTGTCATGCACCTCATCCCCTTATACTCTTGTCTACTTTCTTCATCTCTTTGAAAATCCCACTTCTTCTTCGCCAACCTCTTTCTCTGTATACTCTCCTGTACTTCTTCATTCCACCACCAGGTCTCCTTGTCCTCCTTCCTCTGTCCAGATGTCACACCAAGCACCTTTCTAGCCATCTCTCTTACTAGCTCTGCTGTAGTTACCCAGCTGTTCGGTAACTCTTCACTGCAATCCAGTGCCTGTCTTAACTCTTCCCTGAACATCACCTCACAATTACCCTTTTTCAATTTCCACCATTTGATCCTTGGTGCTGCCCTTACACTCATCCTCCTCTTCTTGATCACCAATGTCATCCTACAAACCACCATCCTATGCTGCCTAACTACACTTTCCCCTGCCACCACTTTACAGTCTCCAATCACCTTCAAACTGGCCCTTCTACATAAGATATAATCCACCTGTGTGCATCTTAGTCCACTCTTGTATGTCACCCTATGCTCCTCCCTCTTGTTAAAATACGTATTCATCACAGTCATGTCAATCCTTTTCACAAAATCCACTACCTTCTGACCTTCTGCATTCCTTTGTTTAACACCATACTTACCCATCACTTCCTCATCCCCTCTGTTCCCTTCACCAACATGCCCATTGAAAGCTGCTCCAATCACCAGTCTCTCACCCTTGGGTACAGTCATCACCACTTCATCCAACTCACTCCAAAATTTTTCTTTCTCATCCATCGCACACCCAACTTGTGGAGTATATGCACTAACAACATTCATCATTACACCATCAATTTCCAGCTTCATAAACATCACTCTATCCGACACTCTTTTCACCTCCAAAACACTCTTAGCATACTGTTCATTCAGGATAATGCCTACACCATTTCTCCTCCCATCCACACCATGACAAAACAATTTGAAACCACCTCTGATACACCTAGCCTTGCTCCCCTTCCATCTGGTCTCTTGCACACACAATATACCAACCTTCCTTCCGTCCATTATATCAGCTAGCTCTCTCCCTATACCAGTAATGCTGCCAACATTCAAAGTTCCTATGTCCCTGTGCATACAAAATGGAAAATGGAGTCAGTTATAGTTGTGTGTATATGATCCTGATGCTTAATCCATGCCTGTCCCACATACTGTGACACACCTCATCACCTCAAACCACTCAAGTGTTCATATGGTTTGATAATGACATCAACACAAATATTTATTTGTAAAGGAAAGTAAAAAAGGGGAAAAGATTAGCTATTAAAGCACTTAAAATGTCTTGCTTATTAATGCATGACCATCAAGTATATTTTAAAAATAATAACAATATTACAGTACAGAGGCAGAAAGACATATAAACAAATTAACAAGTAATGATTCCATAACTGAATTTTATTTGCCATGGCTAGGATATGTAAAACTATTCCTTAAAGATAATCAATGTGACAAAGCAATTTAGTAAAAGTAAACATGCCAATAATAGCAGTTCCATGTCTAATGCCCCATACGTAGTTGCCGGGTTGGTTTATGGTAATGTCACATCACTGAGGGTGTGGTTCCAACACTGTGAATCACAGCCTTGCACTTACATTCTTCTTTCTGTTACTGACACTTTGAAAGATGTCAGCACCAGGCACAAAGCCAAGCTCCAAGCTGGTCTGACAAGGAGACCAAAATCATGCTCTACCTCCTAAGGGATCATACCTAGAGAAAACTGTGTCATCTTACATAGTACAGAGTGAATAAAACTGACATCTGGCAAGAGTAGAATGAGCATCTTTCATCCCTGACAGGGATTACCTATTCTCACTCCCAATTCCACCACAGGTATGATGACCTACATAAATATAGGCCTGACCAGTTGGTAGAATGGCCAGAACAAGTAATGCTGAGAAGCCAGATTTCTATAGTATTTTTACATTTTCTAAATCTCACAATATATGTTTAGAAAACATCCTATATAAATATTGCATAAATGCATGAAGAAATGTATGTGTACATGTGAATATATAATCAAAAGATATGAGTAGGTATATCTGTAAATAGAAATGCATCTGTATACAAACATGGCATGTTTATATGCAGACAGGATTTTGTGTATAAATACAAATGTATATGTGTGAGTAAAAATGCATGTAATTATGCATGTATAAAAGTATAAAATGCACATATACAGGTGGAAATGTACAGAAGTGCAGATACACTTATAAATACATATACATATGTATGTATGTTTATTTGACTTTATATATACACAAACAGAGAATAACATATTTGTATTGCCATAAAATTGTATATACTGTAAAATAAATAAAAATGTTGGTTTGTATAGGCCAAAAATATTTTAATGTGATCATTTAATAAGATATTAATTTCTTCCAGAATACTATGCGCACATATTAGATGGCTGAACTCAGTTAGCCATTACACACTAGGCAGAGTGGAGGTTGGTGTGGAGGTGGAGGTTAAAGCAGCAAGTGAATGATCAGCACATAGGATAGTGAGACATGCACTGTTTGATTACTTCTGTATACATTTCTATATAATCCACTTATATGTTTACATTTATTAAGCAGCAAATTATCAAAGTACACATTTCCATGAAATATTTCTAGTGCATGAGTCTATAACAGTAAATATGTTTTGTTTAATGCAAGTTGAACTGGAAGTATGTTATAACTTCCCTTCAATTGTTATATTTTTATGTGTGAGTATAGCATTTTGGTACAGCTTGTCTCTTACAGTCTGAGGTAAAAGTGTGTTGCTTAGAGCAAATTTGCATGACATTACTTTAAACTGCATGTAAAGTATGCAAGCCATAGTGGAAGGCATAAACTAAACTGGAAATGCTGTGCAAAGGTTGCAGAAGATACTCATCCCCCAAAAGAAGCAAGTTATATGCAGACACAAAAATGTAACAATTGGAAGGAAGCCATGATGCCCTTGTAGTTCAGCTTGGAGTAAAGAGGAAATAATTATTAGTGCAGATAGATTAAGTATAATAACTGTATGGAAATCTGTGTCTTGCTGCTTTCCTGCTTAAATGAAAGCATACAACAAGAATCAGTAGAAATGTGTACAGAAGTAAGCTTTGCCATCATATATCATTAGTATCAGGAGATGGAAAATATGTAAATCAGCACCATTTCATTGCAATATACTAATGTGTGTTTCCAGTTCCATTTTTCAGATTCTGTTTTTGAATAAAGTTTTAATCAAAAGAAGAAATCACTTACATTGAGTCCATTTATAGTGCGCATTTCCTGTTTGTTCTTCTACCCTCCATCCCTTTTTTTCTTATTTTAATTATGTATTACTTTGTCCTTCTCTTTTGCCTTTTGTTCCAATTTATATTATTATTTTCACAGGTCCAGAATCCTTAGGAACCGCCCAAACATATTCCTCCAAGTGTTCACCTTGCCCATCCAGGGACATCCTCACAGGATCGGGGAGGTGTCATCAGTCCTGTATGCACCCTGGCATGAGGCAGTCTAGAAAGCCTCACAGACTGTGGGGTTTGGGACTTGGTTGAAGATGTTTTGAAGTATGTAGTGAAGAGACATCACCAGCCAGTCCAAGATGATCTTCAGGTGGTTCAGGGCTTGATGCCCAGGTCAGCACTGACCAATGCACCACCACAAGCCTCTGTCCTCTCAACATCTGCATTATGCACTACAACACCATCAGCCAAGAGGAATATTTGAGGTCCTGTGGACCATGTGTTCTCCTGAGCTCAACTCCTCTTCACCACTCTTCCTTCCCTAATCCACTCTACTATACATTGCAGCCTAACTTCTACCCAAGTCACCCTCTTAGATAAAAAAATATTTGAAAACTAGTGTGATCTATCTTATGCCAAAATAGAGTCCCCCTCCTTTCCACTACCACCTCCAGCATGACTCCATTGATGTGTTCATTTTGTTTTTCCCTCTTTAGTATGTCTCCCCATTTTCAATCTTCCCTATGTTTCCTTTTCAGTCTTTTACAGAAACCTTCAGGGTATCCAAACAAGAATAACCCTATATAAAAAATATAATAACTGTGTATCTTTCTTTAAAGTTAATAAAAATAGCTGAACTCTGCACCACTTGCCTTAAATACTTCAAACATGCTTGCACAGGACCACATTTATTAATAATAAAACAGAAGTAATCTGAAAAAGAAGCCAGTCAATAATCCAAGAAACCACACCAACATGTGTAAAAGTACAATTTACTAAATTCAAAAACAGAAGATTTAGCACATATAAGAAGTATATAATTACAGCACTTTCATCCGATTCAGAATGTGACTTCTTCAGAACATCAATAAAAGGTGGAACAAACTACCAGATATATATACTATTAACTCTTTATGTACTAAAGATTTTGACCACTAAAAATTCACTGTCAGATAATTAAAATCACCAGCTCTAGGTAATAGTCCTTGTTGACATTTACAAGACCTATAGTAGTGTATATCAAGACTGCAATTATATGTTACATATATGGATCAATTTTTCAAAGTCGAAATTCCAAAATCTCGACTTTTAAAAAAAGTACCTAAAACATCGAGATTTCAGAATCTCAACATTTAAAAGTATGTTAAAAAAAGACAGAGACTTACAATAAAGTGTTTGCAGGGGGGCAAGCCTCCCTGCACCCCCCACACCCCCCCTACTTAAATATACCAACTCTGAGATTGTGCTACAGTGCAGAGAATGAGAATGCTCCTATTGCACTTACCATTCTCTTCACTGTAGTGCAATCTCGGAGTCGATATATGTATTTAAGAAGGGGGGGGTGTGGTGGTGCAGGAGGGATTGCCCCCCTGCAAACAGATTATTTTACTTCATTTTTTTTAACCCACTTTTAAATATTGAGATTCTGAAATCTCGATGTTTTTGGTACATTTTTTTTAAAGTCGAGATTTCGGAATTTTGACATTTAAAAGTGGACCTATATATATATATATATATATATATATATATATATATATATATATATATATATAAAATAACACACATAATCAAGGTTTAAAAACAAAAATGTAACATAATAAAATAAATTAAATACCAATAACTCTACAATATAGCATGGATTTAACCAGTGTAGAAA
The DNA here is from genome assembly GCF_019279795.1 of Protopterus annectens. Taxonomy (NCBI): domain Eukaryota; kingdom Metazoa; phylum Chordata; order Ceratodontiformes; family Protopteridae; genus Protopterus; species Protopterus annectens. The sequence continues at coordinate 729,607,216 of NC_056729.1, forward strand.
ATCTGCACAACAAAAAATCTACTCCATGGTGTACACAACTAATATAAGGAACTAAAAGGATTTATTGTTTGTGGGTGTAATGGTGTGTTTAAAAGATAAATATATAAACCTGTTAAATACATATAAAAGTACTTGAGCAAAAGTACTAAAACATGTATATGCTCAGTCCATAGTAATGCACTCCTTTGCTGCTGCCCAACAGTTGGAGCATTTCTGGCGCTTTCAGTTAAGGAAGAGACCCCTCAAAAGAGATAGTGAGTGCTCATTCTTTGCAGACTATACCTGCAGTCTTGGTAGCACCTTGCCTAAAGCCTCAACAGTGTGTGGAGAGCTACCAAGGAGGGATGGAGACATTGGCTGTATGTCATTTGACTGTGATTTACACTATGTCTTGGCATCTTCATCATCTGACCCTGTAAAAGTGCTGACATCAGCCTTTTGTCATAATGCTACTGTTGTTGTCACTGTAGCAGTGATCTAGCATGTTAATATACAATACAATGCCCATGTTATATGTGTGGCACTGTGCTGTGCATGCAACAGTAGGAAGCAAAACGCTCATATAAAAGGCTAACTTACCTCCACTGACATTCCTGTGCAATCAAATGTACTTATGAGAAACAAATACAGTGGTATATGTGGCTTACCTCCACTGTGTATGCACATGGCTGGTGTATACACATTCTGAATGGTTGCTAACTTGATGCACCTCCCCCTAAAATATATGCAGGTTGGCCACTTTAGGAAAATGTGTCTACTAATCCATGTATGATACTTACTTCTTCAGCATCTTTATGCAGGGACAATAAGAATTTCTCTTTGTCAGTAAGGCTTGCAGTGGGGGGAGGATCTCTCCAGTGACTGGCTTCACAGCCAACATGCTTCTTGATTTTTTACAAGACTTTCAAATCACATCATGGACATGCCATCAACATGGGTAGAGAACACTTCCAAAGGGATTTAGACTGTTATTAAAAAAATTATCACAAGACATAAATTAGAAGGCTATTAAAAATGACATGGCATTTGACTAAACTATGGTTGTCTGCATCTGCACAATTATTTGGAGGGACTTATTTCAAGATGGATAGAGAATTGAAAAGGAAGAAATCAGGAAAAAAGTGGATGGTAGGATGTGAAAAATGATTATTGCATATCAGCTTATATCTAAAAGTCAAACAACGTTTACCTTTTAAGGGAGAAGTTAGGATACAGCAGGCCTATTTTGTACTTGACAATAACTGTCTATTTGAAGTAAATATAAGCATTCTTTACACTGATTTCTTGGAACATAAGGCACTAGTGATAACGAATTCTAACTATTTAGACTGTAGCAAATGGCATATTTGTGATGAGGACTAATTTAGTTCAAAATAAAGATACTATTTGGTTAGTTTGTAAGAAAGCGCATACATTTATTTGGATAGAATGTTGATGGGCCACATTGATTTAAATTTGGCTTATCCACCTTGGGGAGAGTGGTGGATATGGCTGAAAAAGAAATTAATGAAAGAATACAGGTGGAATCAAAATATGGTTAATGACAGAGAGTGGAAGGAATGTATTCACTTAAAAGAAAATAATGTGTGTTGCAATAAGAAAAATAGTTTTGCAATAACTATGCATTTTTTTGTTGATTATTTACAAAGAATGTCTTACTGGGTATGGAAGCAGAATTATGCTGCAAAATGAAGTTTTAAGGAGAGTCAAATAGCGTAAAAAACATTTATTTGCTTTTGTCTGATCTAGACTTCTTCAAAAATTAAATAAGTGTTTTTTACGCTGTTTCTATCCTTTGGCTTTGCCTGTTGTTGTAGTGAAACCTTTATGAGCATGCCTTTGTGTATTTCTGTTTTTTAAGTTGTGGTTTCCACCTATATGTGATTGGGACGATTTATTTGCTTTTAAGTTTTAAAGAAAGTTTTCCTTTAATTTCATTAAATGAATACGATGAAAGAAAACATTATAATTTATAAGGAGTTTCTGTAACTAGCTTACCTGATAATTCAAAATGTTTTTTTCTGTCATTCTAAGAAGTTTTTTCTGGCGAAACAGGATGATAGAATATTGTGGAGATATGAAGGATTTACTGAGAAGGTACATAAGGATTTGGAGAAGCCTTTTTCCTTAAAGAAGTAAAGCTAGCCATATAGTCAGTAGGTACAAATTTAATAACAGAGGAAGATGTATTCTTCTACCTTTTCTTCTAAACATTAGTGAATAATAATTAGAATTTTGTGTTAGTTCCCTTTAGTGGGTCTATATCACCTTGTCGAATGATGAAAAGAGTGAACGCTCTTTCATCGATCCGACAAGGTCGAACCCCCTAAAGAGTGAAGACATGGACCATCGATTTTTTTTTTTTTTTTTTTTTTTTTTTGTGGAGCAGCGATTTTTTTCCATGGGAAAATAATTGCTGTTCCATGTCTTTGCTTTTTAGGGGTTTTGACCTTTTCAGATAGATGAAAAAGCGATTGCTCATTTTATCATTTGATAAGGTAATATAGATCCACCTTTAGCATCTAGCTCAAAGAATGGATGGTTAAACCAAACAGATCATGTTGTATGGGTCTATATCACGGCATCAAAAAGTCATTTCTTTGAACGGCTTTTCAATCGAAAATGCCGTTAATAGAAAATTGCTTTTGTGAGATTGTGGTACAGCAAAGATCGGAAAATTTGCCCTTTCCTCACTGTAGTCCGATCTCAGACTTGGTATATATATTTAGTGGGGTGCCTCCCACAAGAGCAATTTCTATTAAATGCTTAACAATTAACCATTTTCAATTGAAAAGTCATTTGAAGAAATGAATTTTTGGTGTCATGATATAGACCCATGTTATATGATAGCATTGAAAAAGTTGTGGGAAATACATAATAATACAAATTTAGAGGATTGGAAGCCTGTGACCTTAATGAACACTGATTCCAAATTACTGCTGCTGTATTGCAAAAACATTTTGGGTATGTTTAAAGAAGTGTTTGCAACCTAAAGACTTTCATATGTGAGAAAGTATCTGAAGGATAAATGTGCCTTTAGCAAATTAATGTAAAATACAGAATACATAATTTTGTGTTAAATAAGAGCTCCTTAGATAAGAAGAACAAAATGATTTTGGTACTTACTTTGTAGTATATATAATGGAAAGGTCTTATATAAAATGTTCATAGAAATGGGAGTGGATACTACACTGACTGGCATTTATACATACGTTTGAATTAAGCTAAAGATAAGTGGACATGTTGGGAGGATGGTTATGATGAAAAATTAGTTCAACAAGAATGTCTTTTTAAATATCTTATTTTTCAGATTATGAATGTTTTGTGCTATTTGTCTGTGTAAATCTAAATTAGATTTTTTTTAGTCAGGTCTATTTCCATCATTGTTACCGTGTACAGATGTCATTAATTTATAAGATGGCCTTCGAGCACTGAGCACACACTTTCTGCAGCTCCTGCAACAGTTATTTTCATCCGTTTATTATAACCCACATCTGGCATTAAATTTTACAAAAAGTGATAAATACTGATCAACAGGCATACAAGAAAAAGGAAATCATCAACATTTTTGTATTTTTTTCAACATTTTACCTAACTTATCCTGTGCTTATCTCTTCAATGTCTGACTGGCTGGATGTAGCCACATAGTGTAAGGCCTCTCTTCAAAAACTGAGTTCTGGAATTGAGAGGGTAAAAGGAAAGGAGACCAAGTCATATTGTACCGATTTATACTAAATATTAAAAGAAATTCAGCCAAAGATGACTACTCATCAAGATTCTATGGAAACGCTAACATCTAAGCCAAAATTATCCTCTATAGTTACCCCGGAGAAGGATGCAATGTCTAAGAGACAGAAAACCATTAAAACAGAGGAATCTAATAGGAGAACCTGTATTTACAGTAGATGACATTAAATCAGCCTTGCAACCTCTCCAGGATGAGATAAAAAGCTTCTCAGACAAGCTTAACTCTTTTGGCTCTAATCTGGATCAAATAATTACAAGGCCCTCACTGAAACTAAAACTGAAGAAAATGCAAAGAAAATACAGGCTCTACAAGCAAAAGTAACTTTAAATGACAAAACTATCTGTGATCTACAACATAAAATAATTGATTTAGAAGCAAGTAGTAGAAGAAATAACATTATAATAAGAGGTATCCCAGAAAAGTTTGACCAAACTCAAACACCGGTCATATTAACAGAAATCTTCAAAACAATTACTAACAACAAAGCTCTCACTAAGGACATTGTAATTGAAAGAGCTCACACGGCAGTATGTAGAACACAAGAGGAAACTATTCCTAGACAAATATATGCCAGGTTACTAAACTCTGAACATGCAAATATAATTTTTATGGCTGCAAAAAAGAAAAGCACTGTTACATGGAGAGGACACAAAATTATAGTTTCCCACGGCCTTCTACAACCCATCAAGGTTCAAAGGCAAGCTCTAGCTCCTTTCTGTGCATTTTTAATTAAAAAGAAAACACGTTTTCAAATGAAGTATCCAGCTACCCTCTCCTTCCACCACAATGACCAAAAATATCTAATTCACACAGTGGATGAAGCAAAAAAAGCATTCATGAGAGTTTTCAATGAATTACCTGAGCAGTAAACCAGTTATAAATTTAACAAGTACACCAGCTAAATAACCATTATGTTTCTATATCCTTAAAAGGCTTTAAGCAAATGAGTTCCAGGAAGAGACAGAAGGAAGAATAAACAAATATTTTGCTCTGACCTATATGGAACCAAAAGCTTGCTAAAAATGGTTTTCCTGTCAGGATTAATGTATATGGCTCAAAATATACAATAAAATGCAATTAAACTGTCATTGTTTCATTAAATGGCATTAAAAATCTAAGTCAAAGTGCATTTTTCTTATAAAGTTAAAGTCTTACATAACTTGAAGAAACAACATCTAAACATCTTTTGTTTTGGGCTGGACTCATCTCTATCTGTAAATTAACTCACATGGAGTACAGTTGGGTGTTTCCTGTGCTTTTTGACTCTCCTGGAGGTCATTTCCATTGTTGGTCATGTAAGTAATGTTCAGACCTGTTTAACTCGGCCGTTGGGGCTCTCTGTGGCCTTTCTGAGCCTTGTCTTGCACTCCAAGTCTTTTCCCAGGCTTCCAGAGCCATTTCAATGTTCCATTACCCAGAATTCAATGGGAACATCGGCAGATGTTACGAGGTCGGGAGGTCCCTGTAACTGAAGCAGTGCATCACTGGGATTGCTGTAGTTGCTGTTGCAGTTGTAAATAGGCTATATTGTATTAGAATAACTGCTCTTTGTTGCTGACAGGCATCCTGTGCCCTCCAGTAGGTGCAGTAGGCGCCGGACAATGTTTTTAAAAGTACCGTAAATATGCTTTCCTCTTATAATGTTCAAGTACCACTTTTACATTTATACATGACATTTTCTCTCTTTACTAATTTACAGCTAATGATGTGTACCAGGGCTTTAAGTTGGGTAGTGAGGAACACAAAAAAATGTTTAAATATTACAATGAAGGTGCTGCAACTTTAGAATTCTGCTAGAGTATACTGCATAAAGTTTCTTTCTTTCCCCACCCACCCTCATATCTCATCATTTATATCTCAGAAAGTACACTAGCACATATTTTTTCACATATGTGTTAATTAACATTTCCTAAATTTTATGAAAGGGAAATGAGCACCTATTATGTATGCATGTATTTATGGCAGTTGACTAAAGCTTCTTAAACTAAGGGGTACTGAATAACTAGAAATCTTACCCAGATGCATTCTTACACCCATGCTGGATCTTGTTATTTACTGCATTGGAATGTCGTGATGGTTGCTTTCTTTTTAATTTATGTTGCATTAGATAGAATCGATTGCACTAGATTGCCTTAATGCTTTAATATTTATGCATGTTGTTCTTTGTTTTAACATAAGTGTTGTAATGCAACTTGATGCAAATGTTTTTTACACTCCTTTTATGTTGTTCCTTCTTCCCTGGACTTAGCATATTACAACTACAGACTAGAGATGCTAGTCACACTTATAGCTAAAGTTTTATTTTGTCAGAGGGTGGATAGTCTATACTGGATATATATTATTGACAGTCTAATAGATTTGATTGGATGCTATCTTGCCGGGCATGATCATAAGCAAATGATGCATATTCTATAACCTAAGTGGACTATTTGCTTCCTTATCCTTGTATCCGTGCTTTTGCTGAAGGGCAATTACAGTGGTTTTGTCATACCTAGGTTAGGTTCCAGTGGTTTTCAGCTACCTTAACTTTGGCATAGATGTAATGATAGCCTGAATAGTGCATGCTTTTTATGGTATCTAAGCTGAATGTTCAAGGTACTTTATCCAGAGACATGACGCCTTTGGTACTACTCTATTTACAGTTTTAATTTATAATTCTTTTATGGGGGGGCAGGGGGTGAGCAGTTCAATGCTTGCTGGCACTTGGAATATTGAGATTAGTATGCTTTTCTCCTGCATCTATATTATATTATCGTACAATGTAAATAGTGAACGCTATTTAATCGTACCGATAATATCTAAACAACAAAATATCGAACAAACAGAACAGCAAATTTTTTCCCAGGGAAAAAATTCACTGCTCCATAAAAAAAAAAAAAAAAAACTTAAACACAAATTTAAGTGGGGGGCTTTGCCCCCACACCATCACCAACTTAAATATACCAGCTCTGAGATCGCACCATAGTGGAGGAAATGATAAAGTCCCGATGACGGCCCACCAATTTTTTTCCCTGGGAAAAATTAGATGTTCCGTGACTTCGCTATTTTGCCATTTCAACAGTATAGGATTGACTAAATAGCATTCGTTATTTAATCCATTCGATACTGTCATGTAGACCTTTTCTCCCTGCTACTTTCTAATGCTATTCTATACATGCGACAATGTTCCGTAACATGTAATATGCATTTGTTTGCTTTATTAGATCATTTCAGGGAGTTTTGTGGTTAGGCGTTAGGTTTGAGGTAAGGTACTTGGATGACACTCTGTTCAAACTACCTTTTTTTGTCAACAGGATATCATCTAACACTATGCTTAATATACTGACAAAGTTCATACAAATTACTTTCTTTAAAAATTCTTGTACAGTTTTTCTTTCTTCTTTTTACACTAAATTTCTTAGAGCATTATGATTAAAGTCAACACTTGGAATATAAATGATCTTCAAGATAATAAAAAAAAGAAATTGATTATGCACCTAATTTACCAGGATAAATCTAATATTTTTTTATTTACAAGAGACACACCTGACAAATGACCAATGGGATAATGATAGGAAAAGAAACTGGATCAGTCATATAATATCAGCTGGAAATAGTCTTTTCTCGAAAGGAACAGCCACTGTAATTAAAAAAAAAAACTTCCCTGGGGAAACTGTAACCACTAAATTAGACCCTAATGGTTGGTGGTGTCTATTTTCCTGTTCTTACCCTCAATTTAACTGCCCTATACTTTTTCTTAACATATATAGCCCATATTCCAACCAGCATCTATTTGTTTATGAAATTCACAATCTTATTACAGTATACTAACCACTTTTTGTTGTGGGGGGGGTGACTGGAATGTGCTTATTGACCCCTTGAATAACAGTTCAAACAAAAACAGGAAGCAAACCCCCCCCCAATTGACTGCATCTATTCAAGACCTGTTAAATAACTTCAACTTAATTGACCCATTTCAAAATTTTGATCATGATAGAATGGCAAATAAATATACCTACTTATCGCCATCTCATAAAGCCTGGTCTAGAATTGACTTTTTCCTAATTTCAGTTGTCTTCTCAAATAAAATTAATAATTTTGTCCTTGAGGCAGGATCTATCTCAAATCATTCCAAGGTGTCTCTGAGCATCAACCCAACACAACACATTAATGGCCGTGGTAGCAGTCCCACCTGGACATTAAACAGTAATATCCTTAAAAAAGATGATGTTATAAATGAAATTAACCAATATTTGAAACAGCTTGAGCTTGAATCCCATGTGTGCACCATCCCTTTTGATGTTCAATGGGCTGCTGCCAAAGCTGTTATCAGAGGGATACTTATACAAAAAGCATCATTTTATAAAAAAAAGGAGCAAAGACAAATCATGGACCTTACTGATGAGTCCTAGAAAATTGATTTACAACTTCAAAATAACTACTCTCCAGACTTAGAAAATAAACTACATGAGACTCAAAAAATATACTCCTTTTATCAACAAAACCAGTCCTTAGCCGAATTAAGGCTCCTGTATAGATACTCGGAATGGGCTCAAACCATCTCTAGAACACTGGTCAAACAAATAAATATTAAAGATGGGCCAAACTATATATCTAAATTAAAATATAAAGGGAAAACCTCTATATAGAAATTGTGACATTGTTAATTCTTTCACAGAAATCTTTAGTGATATTTACAACACCAAAAATCAAACTTATAACGATACCCACAAAGAATTCCTGCGTAAACTATACTTTCCAAAACTAAGTCATTCACAACATAATCTATTAGCTAGCCCTACAACTCTAAATGAAATAAAGTTAGCTATCAGAAATCTCAAACCCAACAAAGCTCCAGGACTGATGGTTTTACAGGTGAATTTTTCCAAATTTTCAACAACCAACTTACTAAAATTCTTCTTAACCTCTGCAACTACATCATCTTAAAGGGGTTTAATGATAAACATTTGAACAACTCTAAAACAATCCTTATCTTGAAACCTAATTCTGACAAGCATAACCCTCTTAGCTACAGACCCATTGCTCTCATTAATATAGATATAAAAATTCTGATGTATATCACAGTGAGTAGAATGCAGAAAGTTCTGACTTCATTTATTTGCTCTGAGCAAATATGTTTCATGAAACAATGACAGGTATGCAATAATACTCTCACCTTAGACACAATAATGTTATTCTTTTTAAAATGATAAGTAGCTGAGATATGCCCTTGTGTTTGATGCCACTAACATTTTTGACAATGTGTATCTACATTTCTTATATCTAGCCATGTAATACTTCATCTTCCCTGATTTTATGATTAACACTATTAGAATACTTTACAACAACACTTCTACATCCCTGTACATCAATAAAACAATGTCCCAACCTATTAAAATTACTAATGGAACTAGACAGGTCTGTCCCCTTTCACCATATCTTTTTAATATTTATATTGAACCTCTCCTACTATTCATTAGCCAGAAAACATATCATCATATACCAAGAGTTTTTAACATTAAGGTAAAATATTCAGCATTTGCAGATGATTTAAATATTTACTTTGAACTCCTGAATAGTGATCTTCATAAAATGTGTAAATCAATGTCTCTTTTCCACTGCTGCTAACTATAAACTAAATCCTAAAAATCTTCTATCTTCCCATTAAATCCTCATAATCTCCTGGAATCCTACTTCCTCCTGTCTGACATACCTGTTAAATATTCAATAAAATACATATGCATAAACTTTATGCACTCACATCAGGATTTAATGAAAGCTAACTTGAGGAGAGTCTGGGAACAAATCAACAACAACAACCTATCCAGATGGAAAAATATCAATTTATCCTTACTGTCAAAAACTGCTATTGTCAAAATGAGCATTCTGCCCGGGATATTATTTCATCTAAACTCCATAAACTTAAATATATCCCCACATTTTTCAATAAAATGGAAACCAACATCTCAAAATTCCTCTGGTTCACTAAATCAACCAGAATCTGTTGTAAAATATTAATACTTCCAAATGAAAAAGGTGAATTGAGACTCCCCAATTTTAGTTTTTACTATAATATCATAAATATAAGCCGTTTAATCCAAATTGCAAACTATGAACCATTGGTCGATACATGGACCCCAATCTGGGTCAAAATCTGGTGCAAGTATATGCAATCACTCAAATTAAACCCTCACTCTATCCCATATTTAATGCTTGACAGTCAATACAAATCTAAAATTATACCTGCATTAAAAAATAAAATTAATATCTTTCAAGCATTGCTACATTCTATTAATCTACATGATACTCTTCTTGTTCTCCAACCAATTCACCTAAACCCAGATATAAAAATTAATATTAAAATGATAGACCTATCTAGACTTCCTATAAGTAAAAATGCCACGTATGTCATTTTTACTACTCTAAGAACTTTGCTGCTGTTAAAGAACTTTTTGGGCAACAAGTAGATATGACCCCATGTTAAGACAACTTAATTTATTAATAAAACAAAAATTCACAAACACCAAAGTGAGTGAACAAGATGCAACCCTAGTGCAATCAATTATCAAAACCCTTTCTCTTAGGAACAAAATGATATCTCATGACTACAAGCTCTTGATAAACATCAAATATCAACAATCGCTCTTATACTCCAATTACTGGGATGACATTAAAGGTGAAATTTCTACTGAGTCCAAATATGAGACTATTTGGAATACCCTTAATCTAACCCATTTCAAGAATTTGATTTATACCCAACTTATGATCAATAATAACTCCTACTATACTCTTGCGTTTCTATTAAAATTTGGGTACAACAAAAACCTAACATGTCCTTTTTGTTCCCTCCAGCATGCAGATATACTCCACAACTTTTGGAGTTACAAAAAATATATATATAAATTATGGTGCTCTCTTAGAGCTCAACTGGAAAAAATGGGGTACGAGAAAACCACTTTTTCCTGGCAAACCACAATCCTGAATATTATTCCTAAGCCTATAACAGGTGTTTGGAGACACATCTTAATAACTTTGTGTGCTCTTCTCAAATACTTTATTTCTAAGAACTGGGTAAATCCCTCTGTAATCTCTTAGGGGAATTTTAAAACTATGGCAATTAAGTATATATCTGCACATAAATTTTGCTCTGACAGTAAAAGGAAAAAAGACTATTTCCAGAAATACTGGTGCAGTCTCTTTGACTTAATTCAATCAAAGTAATTGTCGTGCAACAATCACTGCAATTAACAGAATCTGTGAAGACCTTTGTGTTTGCACTTTTCAGTCCTATAACAAATGAATGCTGATGATAATCTATTGTCAGTCACACTAGTATGATGTCCCTTTACACATTTGTTAAGGCATCCAAGTTGTAAATAGTTGTAAATATTGTGCATAGTGTTTCTCTCACAATATACCCCCTTTTTCTTCTTTATTCTGCTCATAAATCAAACTTACATTCTTTCTCTAACCATCACTAATTCTCCTGTTAAATATGGACAAATTATATATTTTCTTATATCACATTAGTTTCCTATAAGGGGGTCTCTTCAATACGTTTTTCATGTTTTTGATATAGCTACACTGGGTGTTTTGTATAGAAGTTATTCTTTTATCACCTTTTATTTTTTTTATTTTATTTTCTATTGCCTTGCTATGATAGAATATGTCTGCTTGTTACATGGTTGCAATCCTTTTGTATAGCAAGACTGATAATTGTATATAATATATTATGTTGTGTCTTGATATAAATCTTGCAAAACTAATACAAATTATATTTGAAAAAATATGTCATTAATTTATAAACCATCCAAGTTGTAGATGATGATGTTGCTTTGTTTAAGTTTTTATTTTGAAGACAAATTTACAACACATAAAATATTTTGGGTGTAGTGAAGCTATGAGGGGTATTTGTTTTGAATCAGTAGTTTTAGATATTTTATGGATAAGATTTGCAACAATGGGAGGAAGTATTACAGAAAATGCAGAAAAGAACTGGTTGAAAGGCAAAACATTTTTTTTTGATAAATTGATGTTCTTACTTATACCATACATTGTGGGTAATGAAAATTACATAGCAGGAGTTTTTAATTCCAGAAAGATTAGAAAGCAGGCTGACTTTTTTATTAAATTATTTTTTCTGGAGTGCGGGGTAACACATTTGAACTTGTTAAAAGAGAGATTCTGTAGTAAGAACTGATAAATGCTAGTTTACAAATTATATATCTAGTGGTTTGATTTTTTTCCATTTTCTTTCAAACAGTGATAAAAATGTGGGGAATGTGTAACCTATGCTTGATTTTTATCTCATTATATAGCTTAATTTACCATATGTTAGACTAGGAAAAACATATTCTTACATTGCATACTGTTGATATTAATATGTGTGTAAAACTGTTGGCAAAAGTAGTCAATATTATCCACATATCATTTCCTTTCTCTTTCACATCTTTAT